>NC_086451.1:94568993-94706493 GCF_028390025.1 Pseudophryne corroboree | reverse complement strand
TTAAATCGATCTAAAAGTTGCTTGATGTCTGCAGGTTATTTATACTGCAATAAATCTCTCTTGTTTTTTTGTGTTTTTTTTATTGTTATAGAGGTTGCTGGCAATTTATATTTTATTGTTGTGGATTTTTAAAAACAATATTTACATCGGATTTTTCCCCCTGAAAGTTAGTGGTTTTTTTTTAGAAATTTGATTACCTGTACATCTGAGAGGCCATTTATCAAAACTTCTCCATCTTTCCAGTTTACGCTAACAAGCCATATACTTTTACTTCAATATGTTTTTTAAATTATGATTCTTTAGGCATTCAGGGGAATTTTATGACCTATTGTAGTGACTTGGTTGCAAATTGAAAGAACATATTTTTCATGTCTGGAGGAATACAGCATTATCGTTACCATTTCGTTCGGTAATCTCACAGCGGTGCCTAAATTCGGTGTAATGGCTTAAATTCTCTGCTCCAGAGCGAGGCAGGTTGATGTAGAAATCACTGGTAATGCAAAACACCCGTTCTCTAGAGTGCCCGTTGTGCTGACTACTTGCCCGATTACTGTTACCATGAAGACAAGCTATATTATCAAACACAAAAGTCTGCATTTATCCGAACACAGAGACTTAAAAGTCCATCAAGGCAATATCATAATGTATTGAGTAAATTGAAGATATCTATCTATCTATCTATCTATCTATCTATCTATCTATCTATCTATCTATCTATCTATCTATCTATCTATCTATCTTCAATGTATATATATATATATATATCTTCTATATATATATATATATATATATATATATCTTCTATATATCACACACACACACACACACACACACACACACACACACACACACACACACACACACACACACACACACACACATATTTTTTTTCTATTGTTCTACAGTTTATCAACGGACGTTATTCACACTTAATAGAGTACTAGTTGTAATATTAACAAACTAAATAGTGTAGGTTGGTATAAAGTATAAAAGAGGAGTCGATTTAATTAAATAGCCCTCCAATTATAGTTCTGCTTTTAAATTAGTGTTTATTTTATATAATCCGCTTTTGATTCTCTTCACGGAAAATTAAACAATCTATTTTTTTGTGTTTATTCTATATAAGAAACCGCGCTTACAGGTCATAAATACGGTCAATCAACATAAAATCGTAACATTTGCGTGTTAAATTTTTTTTTGTACTTTAATATCTATCTATCTTACGGTATTTACACACACACACACACACACACACACACACACACACACACACACACACACACACACACACACACACACACACACTTTATTTTTATTTAGGCAGATTAATGTGCTTACTGTACCTATGCCAAATAAGATAGATAGATATTGAAGTACAGCTATATATATATATATATATATAGATAGATACATACATGCATACATACAAACATTTATATAAAAACAACTGTACATTCTTTGTCTAAATGATAAGTAAAACAAGAACAGTAATGAGAAATATATTTTTAATACATATTTACATAAATAAGAACAGAGCAGTAATGAGAACATGTTTTCTTTAACAAATATGTATATAAAGGAAAACAAATCACACACACACACACACACACACACACACACACACACACACACACACACACACACACACACACACACACACACACACACACACACTTTATTTTTATTTAGGCAGATTAATGTGCTTACTGTACCTATGCCAAATCCATGCAGGACACGATGAGTGTGCAGGTGACACAGATTACTGTTGTAGATCCTGTAGATACACAGATAAACTATATTAAGAATAAAGAACCAAGTATTTCCTATCATATTACTAAAACGAGCCACAGTGATTAACAATATTTTTAATTGATTAGAGCGTCATGCCATAGAATAACTAATTAGTGACGTTGTAGAAGTTAAACGTTCTGACGTCATTGTTGGTCTCAATATTTACTTTAGTGAAATATTGTTGCAGGTAATTAGCGTAGTGTCATCGTTCTACTCTTGTCCTTACTATAATACTTATACTGCAAAATTCCCCTTTATAAAACAGATTATTCTCCTACTTTTTAATTTTATTTTGTAATAATACTATCATTTTGCAATGTGGATACAAAGCAACAATGCTGCACAATGGTGTGTGTATTGTGTAGAGTGGATGATTGGTCACGGAGCGGCTGAGTAATGAGCGTTATACAAAGATACAGAGGCCGAGCATGACTAGTCCTAATGAAAGGCTATTGGTAAACACAGCCCCCAGGAACCCTGCACCTGGCCCTTTCTTATGTTATGTTAAAAATGTGAGGGTCACATTACAGGCATCAGGCTGAGCAGTGCATAATGAGAGATACAGCCGCTGCAGACTTTCCAATCAAATGCTCCTGTTTAATAACCCTCAGGACAATTATCCAAAAATGGAAGGAAAAATAAATCAGTGCACCCCTTCCTTACCACACACCAGCATGTCGCAGACTTTGGAAAACTGTTGCTTGATTTGTCAGCAGGAAGGATATTATTACATAGACAGTGCATGGGGTACACTGGAAGATGGGTGGCGAAATTCTACTGCAAATGAGAAAAGGTTATTCGATAAATGTGTTTTTATACATAGAAGTTCTCCCAAACCGTCAAATATAATATCTTAATAAATAGCATATTTCCATTTACCTAATCACTGTAATTTTCTAATGATTTCTTTGCTCACAAATACCACCCAGTAATCAATGTTTCTTAACAGCCTGTGCTATTATATTATAATAACTACATCACAAGAGCTATTCACACTATCTCTATGGACTAATCCATAAATTGACTCATTTTCTAGTAATGTTTTTTTTTTTTTTTTTTTTTAGAAATAATACTTATTTAAAAGGAGAACACTTAAAGTATCAAAGATGGCCCAAGGGTTTGTTAAAATGAAAATGGCAATCTGCATTATTTATCACTGTTGCATATTATATGCTTAGGATGTAGGCACTGGCTGTTTATAATCAGACAATTCCATGGGTGTGTCTGGACCATTGGGCCCCTGGGGCACCTCTCTTATCCCATATACAAACTAGAATCAACATAAGTCTATGAGAAGTGTGTGTTTTAAATAAAAATAAAAAAACATTATATTATTAATAAGGTAAACACAATTCATTTAGAACTGATTTTTCACCCCCAGAGGCAACCACAGTGTACCTCGTTATAGGTAGACCCCTGGAAAGATCCAGATCAAATGTTATCGCTCCCTAGTGTGATATATACCAGCTAGATCCAATAGAGCATGTGAGGACCAGTCACAAAGGGGAGATATTGTAGGTGTGTAGAGAGAGGTGAATTCCATGTTATTTTAATACCCCCTTTCATCTGCAAGTGTAAAACTGAATAGGAAATCTCTGTCTCGCCGCCTTTCTGTACCCTCTTTTTCTTACACTGTTTTGAAATTGCCAGTTTAGTGTTGAACAGATGTGTTAATATCGCACCTTCAGCATAGACATCTGTAATTGTGTGTTATATTCACAACTTACAGCAGGCAACAGAATGCAAAGCAGCACTGAGCTAACCAATGACCCTCCACTGCTCTGCTCATACACGTACAGCATAATGTCCATCTCATCCTGCATAAATGTCACTGTTCATTCATAGCTGGGCTTAATAAAAAAACAACTGATAGGTCCTTAGCATTTAGTGGTATGTTCCATTCTTTGCCACACATCTTACAAATGGGGGTGGTACAAAGATTGAATATTATCGTTAAAATAATATTCAACATTTTTCGAAGACCACTCAAGTTTTTATACAGATTCTTACATTGAAGTATTTGCAAAGGGCCATCTCTCTCTCTCTCTCTCTCTCTCTCTCTCTCTCCTATTTCACATCTATCTATCTATCTATCTATCTATCTATCTATCTATCTATCTATCTATCTATCTATCTATCTATCTATCTATCTATCTATCTATTAGGAAAGCTGTCACACCAGATTCTGTATTGGCATTCCATTTATACATCATATTGCCTTTTGTGCTAAGCATGTTTTGGATTTCTCTATTTTATTTAAATTGTGTTCATGTTACATGGTGCCGCATTTGGTATCCGGTCTTTAGGTCGACTGCACTTAGGTTGACACTCATTAGGTCGACCACTATTGGTCAACATGCATTAGGTCAACATGGTCACTAGATCAACATGGACATGTCGACATTAAAAAAGGTCAACATGAGTTTTTCACATTTTTTTCTTCATTTTTTGATCTTTTTCATACTTTATGATCCACGTGGACTACAATTGGGAATGGTAACCTGTGCCAAGCACAGCGGAAGCAGAGCGAGGAACCGTGCCCAAAGCATGGCGAGCGAAGTGAGCTATGAAAGGGGATGCAGTGCACCAATTGGGTTCATGGTCCCTTTACAAAGAAAACAACACCACAATAACATAAAAAAATCATGTCAACCTTTTTCCATGTCGACCTTGTCCATGTCGATCTAATGACCATGTCGACCTATTTCAGGTGTCAACCTAGTCACTGTCGACCAATAGTAGTCAACATAGTGATTGTCGACCTAGTTACTGTCGACCCTATGATCCACACCCTTTGCTTGGTTCAGCTCTTGTAGGAGAGCTTGGAATGGCTGGTAAGTCAGGCTATATATTGCTATATGCTTTCTTCTGAGCTGACTTCCACAATCATTTCTTCTACTTGGATGATCTATATATTGCAATATGCTTTCTTCTGAGCTGACTTCCACAATCATCTCTTCTACTTGGATGATCTATATATTGCAATATGCTTTCTTCTGAGCTGACTTCCACAATCATCTCTTCTACTTGGATGATCTATATATTGCAATATGCTTTCTTCTGAGATGACTTCCACAATCATCTCTTCTACTTGGATGATCTTTGTTATTATTTTAATGCACATTTTCCAGTTGTGGTTAAAATTAAAGTACAAATTTCTTATGGTAAATTTGTTGTACATTTATTATAAAGTCTTGTTCTTTTTTTTCCGAATAGTGTAGACATATTATTCAGTGCTGTACACATAGGTATCGGAACAGAGGGGGCAAGGGAGTCAAGGAGGCATCTCCAAATATCTGAAAGGCTTCAGTCAATGAACTGGGCTGGGAGGCGCAGTTTGTCTGCCAACTAGGCTTAATAAGGCCAGTGTCAGGATGGAGATAATGCCCTTTCCGCCTACTCCACCTCCTCCCATCCTACAGCCCTTTTCTGCCCACTTCCAGGGACCTCCTCCCTCCTGCACCCAGCTAGAGCCTCTACAGTGTGTGGCTATTTTCTGTGGGCTGGCCCCTCCGCTGGGACTAGCCCTGTGCCCCTCTCCCTTCCCACTTCATATGTTTCTCCCTTCTTCCCCCTCAGCTCCCCTTTCATCATTTCTATACCTTCTTTGCAGCACACCCTCCCCCCTATATATATATATATATATAGCTAGCTAGATATATCTATCTATCTATCTATCTATCTATCTATCTATCTATCTATCTATCTAACTATCCTCTGTCTATCTATCTATCTATCTATCTATCTATCTATCTATCTATCTATCTGTCTGTCTATCTATCTATCTATCTATCCATCTATCTAGTGGGTTGTGTGGTGGTCAAGTCCTGCTCAACTGCCACACAATATAGGGGCGCCAAAATAAAATGATATCCTATCCCCCCCCCCCCAATGTAAAAACGTTGTGGCACCCCTGGCTGTACAGAAGATTTATTCATTCAAGTAGCTTTTATTAAATTGCCCAATTTAATAAAAGCCACTTAGCCTACCAGTATGTTTTGAGCTCAGAACATCTGGATCAAATCCAAACATGGGAATAACATCCAAACTCAATGCAGATAGGGTTGGATGTAGCAACAATCGTTATGGGGGAGAAGTGATATCAGCGCACTTCTCCCCCATGTATTACTATGCAGGTTTGTGCAAAGCGATAGCGGCCCCTGTCATTATCGGCACTACTATCTGTAAGATAGCACGCCAATATGCGTGGCAATGTATGAATGGTCATTGGCACTGATCGTTCCGACATCTGCAGTTAGCAATTTCGACGGCTGCAGGTGTCATTGCCCCATTACCACAGCAGGGACAGCTCAGTCCTCAGCTGCGGTGGCTGCCAGACTCCAGGCAGCACAAGAGATCTTATGGCATGCTGGGGGTGAGACAAAGTGCATCAACTCTAAGCTGATGCGCTGCGGGCTCATGCGGGGATTGGCAGAGGGGGGAGGTTTCACTTCCCCACTTCGGCAGACAAGATGTTACTATGCAGAGCAGGCCCTAGGCACAGGCAAACTAGGCAAATGCCTAGGGCATTTGGAAAGCCTTGGGGCACAAGCAGATTCTTCTGATTAAAATGATATGCGGCATGCCTATATTCTATGTGTGACTGCGGCTGTATCTGCAGCCGAAATGCTATATTACAGTGTATTCCTGGAAATCACTGTAATGTAGCATTTCATATGCAGATACAGCCACAGTCGCACACAGAATATAGGCATGCTAATTATAATTTTAATCAGCAGAAGCTGCTTGTATGACCTAGTCACATAGCAATGAAATTAAGACACATTTTCTGCAAAAAAAGGCGACCAATGTTAGAGGTCACAGTGTTAGCAGCCATGAGAGTGCTGTGTGTTGGTAGGTTCATTGTGCAATAGTGTTCGGCATATGTGTAAGGGGCATTATGTGTGTCATTATGTGTATAAGGACATTAAAAAAGGTTGGCATAATGTGTAAGGTGCATTATGTTTATAAGAACATTAATAATGTGTGTCATATGTGTAAGGGGCATTACTGTGTGGTATTATGTGTATAAATGCATTACTAATGTGTGGCATAATGTGTATAAGGTGCTCTATTGTGTGGCATAACGTATAGAAAGGGCACTACTGTGTGGTCTAATGTGAATAAAGACCAATAGGGTGTGGTGTAATGTGAATAAGGAGCAATTCAGTGTGATGTAATGTGAATAAGGGGCACTACTGTGAGGAGTAAAGTGGCATGTATGATGTAATGTGAAGAAGGGACACTATTGCATGACATAATGAGAATAAAGTTGCACTACTGTGTGGCGTAATTTTAATTGAGGGTACTATTGTGTGGCCATGCCCCTTCCTAAAAGGACATGCCCCTTTTTGGGTGGCGTGCCGAATGTGCGCACTGTTCCTATTTAAAATATATGGGGTGGGAGCACCAAAATGAGGACTGCTATGACCGAGGGGTGATGGTTATGGGAAAGGGGTGCAGGGTCAGAGGCAGAACTAGTAGCGAGGCTAGGGGGCACCAGCCAAAATCTTGCCTAAGGCACCATATTGATTAGGGCCGGCTCTCTTAATTAATATGCCTTGTCGTTGTAGATTCCTGCTTCGCCTCAGTAATGAAGTGCTTTTGTGCCGCTATAATACATCTCCCCCATAATGCCCTGGATGATAAATAACAATATCAATCAATTCTCAAGAATACTGTAGATAAATAGATTTGTTATGGGAAAACTAGTTTACATTTTTCATAACTGATATCACTGACCTGCCAGCCTCCAAAGCACGGGAGACATAACTCTGCTTATCTATCATCTTCTATAAACCTGCCCCCAGACTCTTGTGAGCCAATGGGAGATGGGGGGGGGGGGCAGGCTTAGAGAAGATGATAGGCTAGCAGAGTGATATCTTCCGTGCTTCGGAAGCTGGCAGGTCAGTGATACAAACAGCAACGCCTGCTGATCCCTGGGTAAGGCAGCCAGCACATATATTACATGTATGTTTATATGTGCTGGCCATCTCCCCCTTGTAATGTGTGGTTAGTGCTGCAGCCCAGGCAGGCACAGCAACCACCATTGCTATTAACTGTTTATTTTGAGCCTGATTCTCAGTTGGCAGCAAAGCTAATAATAAAAAAAAGTTACTTTACACCTTGGTAAAACCATGCTGCACTGCAGGTGGCGGAGATTTACTATGTGCAGGGAGATTCAGATGTGGGAGGGGCATGTCCAAACTCAGATCTGAATTGCTGTCCAGTATTTGTTGACAGCATGCAAAAGCAGCCAGTATGTACTTTGCATGTAAAAACAATAAATGTATTTGTTCCCCTTGCTTTGAACATGCTACTTGATTTTTATTTTTTTTGGCGTTACTCCCAGCTCACAATCTCTGTATGTCTATATACATTGCTAACATATGAAATGTTTTGATATACACAGACATGCTGTTTTATATAATTAACATTAGAAATAGACATTTGTTTTCTATACTTAATACAATACTATCTAACAGTACTGCAGGCTGTAGTCTCTGTACACATTCATTCTGCCAGGTGTACCCCTGAAATTCTCTATGTGTACATATTATTATGTATGCAAGCAGTTGCCGCTTTGGGGTTTTTGTTGTTGCTGGTGATCAATTTTGCTCTTTTATTTCAATGTCAGAGGGTTTAAAAGATATTTGGGCTTCTGCAGGGTGTAGCCTCTCAGCTGCATGTATTTAAGATGCTCTTTTGCCAACCAAACAGTTATTTATATGGGATGTGACTGTGACACACAATCCGTCTCTATACGACAGGTAGTCTGATATAGCAGTATAATAATGTGATCTGTCAGTTGTCTCCGATAGATGTTATCCGACCATCATAGGGATGAATGTAAAGGCCCACACACACTAGACAAGAACCTCAGAAGGACCATTCTAAGCGAGATCTTTTACAATCTCGTCTAGTGTGTACACTCAATGTCGTTAACGCTGCACGCTCCCATGCATCGTTAATGCCCCCTTCCCTCGTCTGAACATGTACAGATGAGGGAGGTCCTTGTTAACGACAGCCATGCTACATGTCGTTCCCCCGGCTGCCCCCTTCCCCCCGCCATCGCTCTTTTCCTGACCCCCTCCCCCTCCGCCGGGTCCTCGCCGCTGCCAATATCGGCATCGGTGTGGGCTCATCTAGTGTGTATGGGCCTTAAGTGGTGCATTCTCCAGCAATTACGAACAACAAAATCTCACTACAGATATAAATGGATTGATTTTATTTTAATAAATGAATACAAATATTTAGTCCCAGGACACAGCATATTGGTGGTCATTCCGAGTTGATCGCTCGTTGCCGATTTTCACAGCGCAGCGATCAAGTGAAAAAATGGCAATTCTGCGCCAGCGCTTGCGCTAAGTACTTTCACACAAAACTTTGTAGTTTTACCCAAGCTCGAGCAACGTTTTTCAGTCGCTCGAGTGATCGTAGTATGATTGACAGGAAGTGGGTGTTTCTGGGTGGCAACTCAGCGTTTTCAGGGAGTGTGCTAAAAAATGCAGGCGTGCCAGGCAAAAACACAGGAGTGGCTGGAGAAACGGGGGAGTGGCTGGCCGAACGCAGGGCGTGATTGTGACGTCAAACCAGGAACTAAACAGACTGCATTCATCGCAAGATAGGAGTAGGTCCGGAGCTACTCAAACGGCATGAAATTTTTCACGCACAATTCTGCTAATCTTTCGTTCGCACTTCTGCTAAGCTAAGATACACTCCCAGAGGGCGGCGGCCTAGCGTGTGCACTGCTGCTAAAAGCAGCTAGCGAGCGATCAACTCGGAATGAGGGCCATTGGGCCTAATTCTGAGTTGATCGCAGCAGCAAATTTGTTAGCAGTTGGGCAAAACCATGTGCACTGCACTGCAGGAGGGGCAGATATAACATGTGCAGAGAGAGTTAGATTTGGGTGGGGTGTATTCAAACTGAAATCTAAATTGCAGTGTAAAAGTAAAGCAGCCAGTATTTACCCTGCACAGAAACAATATAACCCGCTCAAATCTAACTCTCTCTGCACATGTTATATCTGCCCCCACTGCAGTGCACATGGTTTTGCACAACTGCTAACAAACTTACTGCTGCGATCAACTCAGAATTACCCCCATTATGTGATACATAACCCATGCCATTATAAAGCAGATTTCCTGTTTTTTAGTGGACAGGGTTTGTATGAGACCCCTATATTATAGATGGAAAGTTTAAGTTGGAAACAAAGAAAGTTTATATGCTATTATGACTTGCTATGATTTCTCCTGACAAAAGTCAAGCATCTCACAAGAAATATCAGTTCTTTAGTGGCCCAATCAAACTAAACTAAACATGAAAAGAGCTAGCAATATGTATTAGGGAATAGGCCGTTTAATAGAACCAATAAAATAATAATTAGAGTTTTATATCACAAGTAAAAAAAAAAAAAAAAGTCAGATTGTTTAGCTGAACCATGATCCAAATTTGAAATTGTGAAACAATAGCTAAAGCTGTGTACACACTAGGTGATAGCGTCTGCTGATCTGATAAATGCTGCAATCCCATGAGCGGTCTTCGGAACATTGTGCACCCATACTAACTCTGTATGTACCAGTGACGTGCGGTGAGGGCAGTGACTGGGTAGGCACTGGCTGATTGCTGTGGCAACACTCCCCCCCCATTAACAACAAACAAACATAGGGTTCCCTTACTTAAGCAAAACCAGAACTAGGCTGAACCAGCCAGGGGAGGATAATGCCATAGCAGGGGAGAAACTCAGTATGGGGTGCCCCTGCTATAGCATTAAACCCCCACACATCAGTCAGCCCGGGGTCGGAATTCCTCAGAAAGTGGGGACCCCAAAAATTTAAATGGGGTCCCCCCTCCTGAGCAACAACCAGCACTGGGCTGAAAGCCCAGGGCTATGCCCCGCACCCCTGGTGGCGGTGGGTGTGGGGTTCATGACATACTAGTATTGTTCTTCACAGTCGACCTACAGGACCCAGCAAGCCTGCCCCAGCATGAGAACTACAAGTGCCAGCATGCCCGGACATTAGTGGCCTGCTGGCACCCATAGTCCGCCTGTAAAGAAAATCTTAAAATAAAAACACCACACCGAATGTTTGAATAGTTTATTATGTCACCTGGGAGTGGCGTCCTTTAAGCTCTTTTTCATGGCCGCTGCCTCCCCAGGGCTTCCGGCATCTTCACCTGTGGGGCGGTGGCCTTTAAGCTCTTTTTCATGGACGCTGCCTCCGGCATCTTCTATCTTCGGGAGCTCTTGCTTTCTCCCTCCCCGCCGCCGGGCTGACCACAACTACCGCTTCGCTGGCTTATAGAAGCCAGTTGAGGGGGCAGGGCGATGACGTGGCGAGCCACGATTGGCTCACGTGGCCTTCTTGAATTTCAGAAATGATGCTGAGGTGCCATTTTTGAAATTGGAAGCTGCCTCTCCGCTGACGAACTCTGCAGAATGGCTGGCAGAGACTGGATCCTCTCGGATCCAGGTCTGCCGCCAGCCACCCTTTCTCCGCCGGGTCCCACTGCCGTGTCGCGCTGCCGCATTTGTGCCAGCTGGCCAGTGGATCTGCTGGTCCAATCAAATTTGCAGGACTGACAGGGGCGTGCATTCATGTGGGCTGGCACCCGCTTCCCTATGTTTTTCCAATGGGCTTTTACAGCCCATAGCTTGGCCCCGCCCCATGCCCGTCCCCGCTTCCCGAATTTTAGTGTTAGCAGCGGGAGGCACCTCTCCCGCTGCCTCCCACCACAATATGCAGGTATATTCACAGGGGGGAAATGATTAGAATAATAAAATAAGATATTTATCGCAGTATCTGTGTTATAAATATCTTCTTTGTGTTATTTTAATCATTATGACAGGGGAGGCAATGCCTCCCCTGCCTCCACTGACTGCACGTCCCGGGTATGTATCTTCTTCAGATATTAACGGGATTAGGAGGTTGGGACCGAGACAGCGTGTTTTGCCCACCAGATCCTGACCTTCTGTTCTGACCCTTGCGTTTGAAGCCATGTATTGGCTAATGCTTCATGCACATGCAGTATCCATTTATTGGGCTAATCATCCAATATCGTCTGATCATCCCGATAATTGGATACAGGGCCCAATTCAGACCAGATCAGTCCTCTGACATTTTGCAGAAGTCTGCAATCAGATAGCCGCCACCCATAGAGAGTGAAAACCCGTCCTGTGCAAGTGTGTGAATGCATGCATACGCCGTGCAGAAACTTTGCCAGACAGCTGATATCTGCAAATCCGTTTGCAACTCACTCACTATCGAATAATTTTTCCAGTCTGCGCAGTCCGTGGAATCTGTGCGTAGTCCAGGACTTACTCCTACAGTGTGAAAGAAACAGGTTGATCGGGCCGGAGCTGACGTCACACACCCTCCCTGAAAATGCTTGGGCACACCTGTGTTTTTCCTGACACTCCCATAAAATGGGCAGTTACCACCCACAAATGCCCGCTTCCTGTTAATCAGCTTGCATACGCCTAGCGATAGAAATTTTCGCACCATTCTTTTGCAGTTTGACCACGCGCGTGTTCAGTGCGATCCATACGCATGCGCAGTCGATCGATAATCGCCCATCATGTGAAACTGCACAACAGCGAACAGGTCTGAATTAAGTTCACAGTGTCCTCAGCCCCAGACTGATATAATGGACTCTGTAGTGTTGGAGGTTGAAGCTAGTTGGCTTTAATAATGGACCTAATGACCACTTCAAAAGCTTTTATCCACCCAGGAACATCTAGGAAAAGAGTACAATGACTTGTTCAAGCTCAGAACGGGACAGATGCAGAAGCATACTATAATGAACTAAATGGTCTGAGACTAAAAACCATTGGAATGGTATCAGCAGAGCCGGCCTTAGCTATAGGCAGGCTAAGCATTTCCCTAGGGTATCCAAGCGTGTCTAGGGGCATCCAAGCATGTCCCTGCAGTATCTCATGCTGGGAGGGACAGTCTGCAAACTGTTACTTTCCAAATGTAGTCAATCAGTACTTGTATACACTGCTGTTTACATTTGTCAAAAATAATGCAGACAGCCCCTTAAACTCCCTCCGACATTCTTGAATGCCCCTGACTTATGAAATCTCAGACAGCAGACCCCAGTAACTGCAATTCCTTTTGGAAGACTTCTCCATTTAAATCTGACATCACTTATACTGCTTGTGCACATGGGGGAGGGGGACCCTGCCATCCTGTGTGTGTCCCTTATCCCTGTGCAAACCCCAGGTGTCTGCAGGGACATAACATGGGTAGTGTTCTCTGAACACTTTATTTCTCATTCAGTCCATGCCGTAAAATTCCCCTGCCATCCAGCACTGTAATGTGGTCAGTAAGTTGCGTTGCACTATTTCTATATAAAACTTCAGTGCAGCGTGACTTTCAGGTGTGTCAAACTGGAGGGCAGAGCATATCAATCCCGCAGTATAAAATAAAGGGCATGCAGTTGCCGGGAGTAACAGACACCAGCAAACACACTCAACAGTGAAGAGAATGACAGTTGCTACATGTTTGACACTGGTCTTTTTTAAAGATGTAAACTTAAACAAACTAAATAACCCCTCGCGCTAATATACTTAATTTGAGGCAACAGGACATGAATGAACTCAATACATTCATTTTTATGATATTTTTAATATCTATAAAATCAATCATAAAAGAACACAAAAAAAAATCACAAAATTAATATGTGCATATATAAAATCCCAATCAAAGTAAAATATTACTAATAATATTAATATTAATTAAGCATAAGAGGTGGATCATATATCTAAATTGACCACAGTGGACTAATCAATACCCGTGCACGGGAGCCAGTTCTAGTGGGAGACGGAGGACGCCACTTGCGGTAACGGGAGCTTTATTCAACAGGTGCTTGCGGTGCACTGAGCCCCGGGTGTTTTATCATTTCCTCCATGATATCAGGACATTTCTCCCATAAGTGAAGAATCATCCGTTCTTGTGAGCATATGGATAATTCTATTAACTGGTGAAAAAGCTCTATCCATACCACACTATATGATACCCAATTTAAGAGATATTTACAAGCACATTTAATGGGACTGTCCTATTTAGGAACAAAATAAGGACATCATCATTTCTACGAGTATTGATTAGTCCAGTGTGGTCAATTTAGATATATGATCCACCTCTTATGCTTAATTAATATTAATATTATTAGTAATATTTTACTTTGATTGGGATTTTATATATGCACATATTAATTTTGTGATATTTTTTTGTGTTCTTTTATGATTGATTTTATAGATATTAAAAATATCATAAAAATGAATGTATTGAGTTCATTCATGACCTGTTGCCTCAAATTAAGTATATTAGCGCGAGGGGTTATTTAGTTTGTTTAAGTTTACATCTGGTTTAAATCAGGTGGGATTGTGTTGGCTATATCCACAAGCCAATTTACCTTTGCTGCTCTTTAGATTATATAGGTTTCAACAAGAAAAAAAAAATATTATAATAAATTTACAATTAAATTGTTTGTATGTTCATGCGAGGTAGATGTGTATGTAGACACATGCACCAATCCGCAGTTATACATACTTATATATAACGATTAGCGCCAGACACTATCAGTGTTTCTTTTTTAGAGATGAGCGGGTTCGGTTCACCGAGAACCGAACCCCCTTGAACTTCATGTGGTTTACACGGGTCCGAGGCAGCCTCGGTTCTTCCCGCCTTACTTGCAAAACCCGAACAGGGGAAAACGTCATCATCCCGCTGTCGGATTCTCGCGAGATTCGGGTTCCATATAAAGAGACGCGCGTCGCCGCCATTTTCACTCATGAATTGTAGATTGAGCGGAGAGGACGTGGCTACGTTCTCTGCCTGAAAAGCCCAATATCAGCTAAATATCAGCTCAATATCTGTGCTCTTTATCAGTGCTGCATTGTGTGACCAGTATACTACAGTACAATAGTCCATTGCTGTATCTTGCTGCTCCGTGTCAGTTCTAGTGTCCTCATCAGTGCTCAATATCTGTGCTCAGTATCAGTGCTGCATTGTGGTGACCAGTATATAATACTGCAGTACAATAGTCCATTGCTGTATCTTGCTGCTCCGTGTCAGTTCTAGTGTCCTCATCAGTGCTCAATATCTGTGCTCAGTATCAGTGCTGCATTGTGGTGACCAGTATATAATACTGCAGTACAATAGTCCATTGCTGTATCTTGCTGCTCCGTGGCAGTTCTAGTATCCTCATCAGTGCTCAATATCTGTGCTCAGTATCAGTGCTGCATTGTGGTGACCGGTATATAATACTGCAGTACAATAGTCCATTGCTGTATCTTGCTGCTCCGTGTCAGTTCTAGTATCCTCATCAGTGCTCAATATCTGTGCTCAGTATCAGTGCTGCATTGTGGTGACCAGTATATAATACTGCAGTACAATAGTCCATTGCTGTATCTTGCTGCTCCATGTCAGTTCTAGTATACTCATCTGTGCTCAGTATCAGTGCTGCATTGTGGTGACCAGTATATAGTACTGCAGTACAATAGTCCATTGCTGTATCTTGCTGCTCCATGTCAGTTCTAGTATACTCATCTGTGCTCAGTATCAGTGCTGCATTGTGGTGACCAGTATATAGTACTGCAGTACAATAGTCCAGTGCTGTATCTTGCTGCTCTGTGTCAGTTCTAGTATCCTCATCAGTGCTCAATATCTGTGCTCAGTATCAGTGCTACATTGTGGTGACCAGTATATTACAGTACAATAGTCCAGTGCTGTTCTCGCTGCTCAGTGTCAGTTCTAGTATCCTCATCAGTGCTCAATATCTGTGCTCAGTATCAGTGCTGCATTGTGGTGACCAGTATATAATACTGCAGTACAATAGTCTATTGCTGTATCTTGCTGCTCCGTGTCAGTTCTGGTATCCTCATCAGTGCTCAATATCTGTGCTCAGTGTCAGTGCTGCATTGTGGTGACCAGTATATAATACTGCAGTACAATAGTCCATTGCTGTATCTTGCAGCTCCGTGTCAGTTCTAGTATCCTCATCAGTGCTCAATATCTGTGCTCAGTATCAGTGCTGCATTGTGGTGACCAGTATATAATACTACAGTACAACAGTCCATTGCTGTATCTTGCTGCTCCGTGTCAGTTCTAGTATCCTCATCAGTGCTCAATATCTGTGCTCAGTATCAGTGCTGCATTGTGGTGACCAGTATATAATACTACAGTACAATAGTCCATTGCTGTATCTTGCTGCTCCGTGTCAGTTCTAGTATCCTCATCAGTGCTCAATATCTGTGCTCAGTATCAGTGCTGTATTGTGGTGACCAGTATATAATACTACAGTACAATAGTCCAGTGCTGTTCTCGCTGCCCAGTGTCAGTTCTAGTATCCTCATCAGTGCTCAGTTCAGTATCACTACTCATTGTCTTGTGCTGTATTGTGGTGACTAAGTCCAGTGTCTTGTGCTGCATCTTGCTGCTGTAGGGTGTTGTGGTAGTGTCCTGTCACTGTGCATAGGTCATCATCATTCCAGTCACAGTGGTATCTGGTATCTATCTAGTGGTATCTAATTCCAGACATTACTGCCGTCTAATTCCAGATATATTACTGGCATATAATTCCACACATTAAAAAAATGGAGAACAAAAATGTGGAGGGTAAAATAGGGAAAGATCAAGATTCACTTTCACCTAGTGCTGAAGCTGCTGCCACTAGTCATGGCCGAGACGATGATATTCCATCAACGTCGTCAGCCAAGGCGGATGCCCAATGTCATAGTAGAGAGCATGTAAAATCCCAAAATGACCCAAAAATCTAAATTGAAAGCGTCTGAGGAGAAGCGTAAACTTGCCAATATGCCATTTACGACACGGAGTCAGGGGCAAACGCAGGATTTACTGGGGGGGGTGTATACATTACACACACACAAAACACACCACACACATACTGTACACACACACACACACACACACACACACACACACACACACACACACACACACACACACACACACACACACACACACACACACTGTACCTGGCTGAGAGAAGTCAGGAAGTCAGGTCCTCTGAACAGTGATTTTCAAAGTTTTTAAACTTGTGGCACACTAAACAACATTTTAAAATTTCCAAGGCATACTGTCTGTTTTTTTAAATCAAATATAATATAAATATATAATTAATAACAAATATCAGATTCAATAGAAATAAAACAAATACATTTACCACCAGAGCAATAAAACATAGTAATAGTAATTATTACACCACTGTCACCCACAGTAAATACACCGCACACTGTCCCCCATAGTAATGCCACACACTGTGCCCACATAGCAATTCCACACATTGTAACCCCCCCATAACAATGCCACACCCTGTGCCCACATAGCAATTCCATACATTGTAACCCCCCCAGTAATGCCACACACTGTGCCCACATAGCAGTTACACACATTGTAACCCCCCCCCCATAGTAATGCCAGACTCTGTGCCCACATAGCAATTCCACACATTGTAAACCCCCCCCCCATAGTAATGCCACACACTGTGCCCACATAGCAGTTACACACATTGTAAACACCCCCCATAGTAAGGCCACACACTGTGCCCACATAGCAGTTACACACATTGTAAACACCCCCCATAGTAATGCCACACACTGTGCCCACATAGCAGTTACACACATTGTAAACACCCCCCATAGTAAGGCCACACACTGTGCCCACATAGCAGTTACACACATTGTAAACACCCCCCCATAGTAATGCCACACACTGTGCCCACATAGCAGTTACACACATTGTAAACACCCCCCCATAGTAATGCCACACACTGTGCCCACATAGCAGTTACACACATTGTAAACCCCCCCCCCCATAGTAATGCCACACACTGTGCCCACATAGCAGTTACACACATTGTACACACATACACACAACATTCATTCCTAAAGTGGCCCCCACTGCAATCAAATAATAAAAAAAACACTGGCTCATACCTCAATATGAAGCTGTACTGGGCGGGCAGGCGAGGTGGCAGGTGATGTAGCGTGCGTGAGCGCATCACCATACAGTAGCCAGTAGCAGGTTGCAGGCCGGGCAGCAGAAGAGCACTGCATCTGCAGTGCCCAAACCCATTTGGGCGGCTTGTATCTCGAGCGGGCTGCGGGCGGCGGCACATATGATATAGCTGCTCTAAGCAGAGGGCTCTGCCAGTAAGAGCTCCCTGCAGCAGCTGTGATCGCGTACGCGATCGCGGTTTGTCATGAGATGGAGACACAGCTGTCTCCATTTCTGAAAAGATTTTTGCTGATCAGGGGGGGTTTCTGGGTACTCGGAACCCCCCCCTGCGTGCGCGAGTGGGAGTGGCAAGGAATGGCTGAGGCCCTGGCCTGTGTTCATGGCTAGTGGTTCAGCTTCACATGAGGATGGAAGCACTCATCCTCCCGCTAGAAAAATGAAAAGACTAAAGCTGGCAAAAGCACAGCAAAGAACTGTGCGTTCTTCTAAATCACAAATCCCCAAGGAAAGTCCAATTGTGTCGGTTGCGATGCCTGACCTTCCCAACACTGGACGGGAAGAGGTGGCTCCTTCCATCATTTGCACGCCCCCTGCAAGTTCTGGAAGGAGCACCCACAGTCCAGTTCCTGATAGTCAAATTGAAGATGTCACTGTTGAAGTACACCAGGATGAGGATATGGGTGTTGCTGGCACCGAGGAGGAAATTGGCAAGGAGGATTCTGATAGTGAGGTGGTTTGTTTAAGTCAGGCACCCAGGGAGACACCTGTTGTCCGTGGGATGAATAAGGCCATTGACATGCCTGGTCAAAATACAAAAAAAAAAAATCACCTCTTCGGTGTGGAATTATTTCAACAGAAATGCAGACAACTGGTGTCAAGCTGTGTGTTGCCTTTGTCAAGCTGTAATAAGTAGGGGTAAGGACATTAACCACCTAGGAACATCCTGACTTATACGTCACCTGGAGCGCATTCATCAGAAGTCATTGACAAGTTCAAAAACTTTGTGTGACAGCGGAAGCAGTACACTTGCAACTAAATCCCTTCTTCCTCTTGTACCCAAGCTCCTGCAAACCACACTACCAACTCCCTCAGTGTCAATTTCCTCCTTAGACAGGAACGCCAATAGTCCTGCAGGCCATGTCACTGGCAAGTCTGACGAGTCCTCTCCTAACTGGGATTCCTCCAATGGATCCTTGAGTGTAACGCCTACTGCTGCTGGCGCTGCTGTTGTTGCTGCTGGGAGTCGATCGTCATCCCAGAGGGGAAGTCGGAAGACCACTTGTACTACTTCCAGTAAGCAATTGACTGTCCAACAGTCCTTTGTGAGGAAGATGAAATATCACAGCAGTCATCCTGTTGCAAAGCGGATAACTCTGGCCTTGACAACTATGTTGGTGTTAGACGTGCGTCCCGTATCCGCCGTTAGTTCACAGGGACTTAGAGAATTGCTTGAGGTAGTGTGTCCCCGGTACCAAATACCATCTAGGTTCCACTACTCTAGGCAGGCGATACCGAGAATGTACACAGACGTCAGAAAAAGAGTCACCAGTGTCCTAAAAAATGCAGTTGTACCCAATGTCCACTTAACCACGGACATGTTGACAAGTGGAACAGGGCAGACTAAGGACTATATGACTGTGACAGCAACAACAGCAGCGGCGGCACCAGTAGCAGCATCTCACAAACGCCAGCTCGTTCTTAGGCAGGCTATGCTTTGTATCACCGCTTTCCATAAGAGGCACACAGCTGTGCATCATCGCAGATTGGCTTACCCCAATTGGAATCTTCTGGGGATTTGTGACATCGGACAATGCCACCAATATTGTACATGCATTACATGTGGGCAAATTCCAGCACGTCCCATGTTTTGCACATACAATGAATTTTGTGGTGCAGAATTTTTTAAAAAATGACAGGGGCGTGCAAGAGATGCTGTCGGTGGCCCGAAGAATTGCGGGCCACTTTCGGCATTCAGCCACCGCGTGCTGAAGACTGGAGCACCAGCAAACACTCCTGAACATGCCCTGCCATCAGCTGAAGCAAGAGGTGGTAACGAGGTGGAATTCAACCCTCTATATGCTTCAGAGGATGGAGAAGCAGCAAAAGGCCATTCAAGCCTATACATCTGCCTACGATACAGGCAAAGGAGGGGGAATGCACCTGACTCAAGCACAGTGGAGAATGATTTCAACGTTGTGCAAGGTTCTGCAACACTTTGATCTTGCCACATGTGAAGTCAGTTCAGACACTGCCGGCCTGAGTCAGGTCATTCCCCTCATCAGGCTTTTGCAGAAGCAGCTGGAGAGATTGAAGGAGGAGCTAAAACGGAGCGATTCCGCTAGGCATGTGGGACTTGTGGATGGAGCCCTTCATTCGCTTAACCAGGATTCACGGGTGGTCAATCTGTTGAAATCAGAGCACTACATTTTGGCCACCGTGCTCGATCCTAGGTATAAAGCCTACGTTGTATCTCTCTTTCTGGCAGACACAAGTCTGCAGATGTTCAAAGACCTGCTGGTGAGACAATTGTCAAGTCAAGCGGAACGTAACCCGCCAACAGCTCCTCCTTCATTTTCTCACGCCACTGGAGCTGCGAGGAAAAGGATAAAATTTCCAAAACCACCCGCTGGCGGTGATGCAGGGCAGTCAGGAGCGATAGCTGACATCTGGTCCGGACTGAAGGACCTGCCAACGATTACTGACATGTCGTCTACTATCACTGCATATGATTCTGCCACCATTGAAAGAATGGTGGAGGATTTTATGAGTGACAGCATCACTGTAGGCATGTCAGACAGTCCGTACGTATACTGGCAGGAAAAAGAGGCAATTTGGAGGCCCTTGCACAAACTGGCTTTATTTTACCTAAGTTGCCCCCCTCCAGTGTGTACTCCGAAAGAGTGTTTAGTGCAGCCGGTCACCTTGTCAGCGATCGGCGTAGGAGGTTACTTCCAGAAAATGTGGAGAAGATGATGTTTAATCAAAATGAATTATAATCAATTCCTTTGTGGAGACATTTACCAGCAATTGCCTCCAGAAAGTACACAGGGACCTGTGAGGGTGGATACCAGTGGGGACGAATTAATACTGTGTGAGGAGGGGAATGTACACAGTGAAAGCAGTGAGGAATTGAACGATGAGGAGGAGGTGGACATCCTGCCGCTGTAGAGCCAGTTTGTGCAAGGAGAGATTGATTGCTTCTTTTTTGGTGGGGGCCCAAACTAACCAGTCATTTCAGCCAACAGTCGTGTGGCAGACCCTGTTGCTGAAATTATGGGTTTGTTAAAGTGTGCATGTCCTGTTTATACATCATAAGGGAGGGTGGGTGGGAGGGCCCAAGGACAATTCCATCTTGCACCTCTTTTTTTTAGTTTTTATCTTTGCATCATGTGATGTTTTGGGACTATTTTTTTGGAAGGGCCATCCTGTCTGACACTGCAGTGCCACTCCTAGATGGGCCAGGTGTTTGTGCCGCCCACTTGGGTCACTTAGCTTAGTCATCCAGCGACCTTGGTGCAAATTTTAGGACTAAAAATAATATTGTGAGGTGTGAGGTGTTCAGAATAGACTGGAAATGAGTGGAAATTATGGTTATTGAGGTTAATAATACTATAGGATCAAAATTACCCCCAAATTCTATGATTTAAGCTGTTTTTGAGGGTTTTTTGAAAAAAAAACACCTGAATCCGACAAAAATTCTTAAGGGAGGTTTTGCCAAAACGCGTCCAAATCCACAACACGACCGCGGAACCGAATCCTAAACCAAAACACAAAACCCGAAAAATGCCCGCTGCACATCTCTAGTCTTTTTGTATGACCAGCAAGTATGGCAGTATCTGGACATTGCTGCTATCTGTGTCCAACCAGCAAGTGAAAATAAAGGGTGAGGCTTGCAAAGGATGGCATACCCTGTAAGGTCACATCCCTTGTACCCATCCTGCCACCTCCATCTGACAAAAAGCAGTCACGGATCCAGGGAGCTGCATGGGTGTACATACAGACTGCAAGCACACCAGCAAGCAAAAGTAAGTTTTATAAAAAAGCTACTAGCATTACTAGTGTGAGGCATATGTGTATGGTTCATTACTGTGTGGCATTATGCAGGATTGAACTGGCCCACAGGGGCACTGGGTAAACCCCCGGTGGGCCCCACTGCCTGAGTGTTGCTGGGTCAGATGTAGAACTAGCGGTGGTCCTGGGGGGCACTAGCCAAAATTTTGCCTAGAGCATCAAATTGGCTAGGGCCGGCTCTGGGTATCAGGGTATCAGCACAGTGGAATTGAAAGCCCAAACAGCTCTGAGGAGCTTGCATGGAGTGGACAAGCACCAATTGCTGTACCCCCTCCTTACCAACTGGCCTCTTTGCTGTTGCCTTCCTTGAATTAATTGCAACATAGCATTTTCTGGGCACTTATTGCCAAACTGCAGAGGGTGCAGATAATTAAATGTATGGTCTTGATAAGAAGTATGGCATCCAAGTCCTTATTACTATGTTATAGCATACTCGGTAACTACAGTAACATTTGCTTCATTTCAAATTCTTCTTGATAATAAAAAAGACTGGTACTGGAATTGGACTGCTGAAGGATGGCCATATTAAAAAAACATTAAAACTAGAGATAATGGCCCTCATTCCGAGTTGATCGGTCGCAAGGCGAATTTAGCAGAGTTACACACGCTAAGCCGCCGCCTACTGGGAGTGAATCTTAGCTTCTTAAAATTGCGACCGATGTATTCGCAATATTGCGATTACTAACTACTTAGCAGTTTCAGAGTAGCTCCAGACTTACTCTGCCTGTGCGATCAGTTCAGTGCTTGTCGTTCCTGGTTGACGTCACAAACACACCCAGCGTTCGCCCAGGCACTCCCACCGTTTCTCCGGCCACTCCTGCGTTTTTTCCGGAAACGGTAGCGTTTTCAGCCACACGCCCCTGAAACGCCGTGTTTCCGCCCAGTAACACCCATTTCCTGTCAATCACATTACGGTCGCCGGAGCGAAGAAAAAGCCGTGAGTAAAAATACTTTCTTCATAGTAAAGTTACTTGGTGCAGTCGCAGTGCGAACTTTGCGCATGCGTACTAAGCGGATTTTCACTGCGATGCGATGAAAAAGAACGAGCGAACAACTCGGAATGAGGGCCAATGTGCACACTTGATGAAGGATTTCATAAGATCCTATGAAAAAAGGACTTTGTTACTAGACAAAAAATACAAAACGTTGTGATTGCGAAGATAATTACAATGGGTAAATTCAGCTGAACCTTGACAATGGGTGAGATGTATCAAACCTTCTAAAAAGGACAACCAATCACCTTCTAGCTATCATCTATCAAGTATATTTTCTAAAATGATAGGTATAAGCTGATTGGTTGCTATGGGTAACTATTTATTTAGAAGTTATGATACATCTCCCACTTGGACTGAAGAAAAATGTTTTCATATAATCCTTTTCCATTTGCCAATATAACAAATGTTGGTGGAAGCTCTGAAACTGATTTGTAAGTGAATGTAAGCACACTGTACAACTGACCAAAAGAGAACTGACTATCAATTTTACACTTGGCCTAGTTAGTTCTGGGGTTCATAATGCATACTTGCCACCAGGATCTGGGTTATATTGTGCAATGGCTATCAGGGACTGAACTTTTGCTGTACACTTGGCTACAACTTGAGACCCCTTCAGACCTGCGACCCGACTCTGCATATTGCCGTGTTGGTGATGTCACCGCTGATGCTACCTGAGGCGGTGCTTGGAGATAATCATTTCCAAACACCGCCTCCTCCTATGCAGAGAACGGGTGCCGGGTCGCCTTGACCCGGCTTACCCATTCACACTGCACGCATCCCGGTTTGATTCCGACTTCAACCCAGGTCAAGACCTGGGACGAAATGCCGGGACGCTCGATACGGGATATTCTTTCAGGATTCTTTCACACTGCGTTGATACGCGTTCATGTGCAATAACCCGGGAAATATTTGTCAGTGTGAAAGGGGTATTACTGGGCTCTATGTTGTACATCAGAATTAGGTTCTATTGATCACTTAGCCACAAGGCACGCGCCACTACGTTTTACTTTAGCCACAAGGTAGGCTAATGCTTTTTTATATGTACACTGGCCACCAGAAAATTGGCTGTGTGGTACACTGACCCACCAGACAATGGGACTTGTATTGTATACTAGACATGGGATCTGTATTTACACTAGCTATCGCTAGTCCGGTAAAAATAATTCACACAGTTTTGAAACTTGGCACACTTACCTAGAGGTGTCTAGTGATGAATTACACAAAAGTCCTGATGAATTGGAGGTGAGCTTTAGTGGCAGTGACGTGAAACGTCACTTTTTGTGGTTTTTAGTTTTTATCTCGGAAACTGTTGGTCCTAGCAAATACGTAGCCATATACAACAATAAAGCTTATCAGTCATAATAGGTTTTCACCTAAAAATAATCTTTTATTTCACAGCTTTGAAATAAAATACTTAAATAAATCCCAATCGGGGACAGAGTTTCAATGGCTGCGACCACTCAGCTGAAACACGGTCCCTTCCAGAATAACTTACCTTCCAGGGGTCCTAGGAACCCCAGAAGGACACTTGCTATACCATCCTACCGAGTTTCATAATTTTGTGGATCCAGGAAGGGTACCGGTGGGGGCCTGTAGTCCCCAGGACCTACTGTACCTACCCCAAAATGGGGTCTAGAAACTTGGGGACATGGACCCAGGTAATTAGTACCCCCCCCTTCTTCTCTGCACCACTGAGTATAAGTGCAATATTCTGCCAGTCTGTTGGATACTTGACTGTCTTTATCTGTCTATTCCAGCCAGGAAATAATCTTTATGTCCCATACTAGTATGTAGAAGGTGAAGGTGTACAAGTTTATAGGAAGTCATTTGCCTCCTAACTTTATTAACACACAATACTAGTGTAATAATCACGATTTGAAAAACACATAAAATAAATATAGCACTTTTTTATTTTATTTTTTACAAAAGAACACATCTCCGAGTAAAAAGGATGACTTCTTAACAAGACGTGTTTATATGGATTCAGAATGATATTCCGATGGACAGGATGCCGGTATTTAGAATACCGACAGCGGCATCCTGATCATCAGAATCCCGACAGCCCCGTGTAAAGTACCCTAACCCTTTCCTGCCCCCTAACCTAACCCTCCCTTCATCGCTGCCTAAACCTGACCCTCCCCGCTTGGTGCCTAACCCTAACCTTCCCCTTTAAGTGCCTAAACCTAACCCTCCCTCTTGGGTACCTAACCATACATTTCCCATACCTGCACCCTAAACCTAACCTCCCTTCTCATGCCTAAACCTAAACATACCCCCCCTCCCCCGCAGCAGGACACAAGCGCGTCCCGCTGGAAGAATGATCAGGATTCCGGCTGTTGATATTTTGACGCCGGTATTCTGAGCACCGCCGGTATTTAGACTCCGGGCATCTGGCATCCTTCGAGATTCCGGCATCGGTAAGTCCCATCCTAACTGCATCCCATTTGGATACTAAATGAGGAGATATATTGTTATTGGGGGTCATTCCGAGTTGTTCGCTCGTTGCCGATTTTCGCTATACTGCGCAAGGTTCGCAGAGCGCATGCGCTTAGTTATTTTACACAAAAGTTAGGTATTTTACTCACGGCATAACAAAGCTTTTTCATCGTTCTGGTGATCGTAGTGTGATTGACAGGAAGTGGGTGTTTCTGGGCGGAAACTGGCCGTTTTCTGGGAGTGTGTTTGAAAAAACGCTGGCGTTTCTGGGAAAAACGCGGGAGTGTCTGAAGAAACGGGGGAGTGTCTGGGCGAACGCTGGGTGTGTTTGTGACGTCAAACCAGGAACGAAACTGACTGGACTGATCGCAATGTAGGAGTAAGTCTGGAGCTACTCAGAAACTGCTAAGAAATTTCTATTCGCAATTCTGCTAATCTTTCGTTCGCAATTCTGCTAAGCTAAGATACACTCCCAGAGGGCGGCGGCTTAGCGTGTGCAATGCTACTAAAAGCAGCTAGCGAGCGAACAACTCGGAATGAGGGCCTTTGTCCCTTTTAAAGAGGGCCCACGGAGGAGAAGTTGCAAATAGCCAATCAGCTACCTATCATTTTATAGAATGTATTTGATAAATTATAAGGCAGAGTTCGATAGTCACCCTTAATATTAGCCAGCGTGAGGCAGGGCAGACAGTCTGATGGTGGAGGTGGAGCTGAAAAGCACTTCTGAACATAGAAGATGCAAGAGGAAGTCCTGGTGACCAGCAGTCATGCAAAAGCTTAAAGGCTATTGTGCCCCAGGTGAAGACAGAAGAAGATGCCGCCGCAAGACCTGGTTATGCAGCAGCCATGCAAAGTAGCTTACAGGCTGCCACCCCCCCAGGTGAAGATCAAAGAAGAAGATGCCGCAAGTCCTAAGAACGGAAGCAACCATGCAAAAGAGCTTAAAGGCCGCTGCCCCCCAGGTGAAGGTGCTGTCCAATAAATTATTACAACATTCACTGTTCTGTTTTTAATATAATATTTTCTTTACATGCAGGACTATGGGTGCCGGCGGGCCCTTAATGTCTGGGCATGCTGGCACTTGTGATTCTCCAAGTGCTGGCATACTGGGACTGCCTTGCTGGAACCTGTATGCTGCCTGTAAAGAACAATAATAACATAGCACGAACCTTACACCCACTGCCACCGGGGGTGCGGGGCATAGCCCTGGGCTTTCATCCTAGAAACGGTTGTTGCTTGGGAGGGGGGACATCGTTTTATTTTTTGTGATCCCCCACTTTCTGGGAATTCCAGCCCTGGGGGTAAATTAATGTGATGGCAGGTGGACCGCAGACTGAGTGTCCCCTCTCAATGGCATTACACCCCTGGCTTGTTCAGCCTGGTGCTGGTTGTTTCTATAATAGGGGGGATCACATGCTGGTGTTTGTCCCTAATTCCATTATCCCAGTCAAGGGCTGATTATTGATTTTTTTGTGGGGACTCTCTTTCTTTTTTATATAATAAGGGAAACATTAAAATACCCCGTCCCCATCCCCTTTGATGTTAATAATTCTGAACCTCCCCCTTTAACATTGTTATTAAAAATTCCTCTCTTTTCCCCACCACATTGTCAATAATAAATTCCCCTTCCCTCCCAACCAAATTTATTTTTTCAGTAGATTTTTCTGCAGACACAGGGGGTCGTTCCGAGTTGATCGCTCTCTGCCATTTTTCGCAGCGCAGCGATCAGGTTACTGCGTATGTGTATGCACCGCAATGTGCACGCACGTCATACGGGTACAAAGCGGATCGTAACTGGGCGATGGATTTAATGAAGAATCCATTTGCACAGCCGATCGCAAGGAGATTGACAGGAAGAGGACGTTTGTGGGTTGTAACTGACCGTTTTTGGGGTGTGTTTGGAAAAACGCAGGCGTGTCCTGGCGTTTGCAGGGCGGGTGTCTGACGTCAATTCCGGGACCAAAAGGGCTGAAGTGATCGCAAGGGCTGAGTAAGTCCAGATCTACTCAGAAACTGTAAAAAACTTTTTTGTCCCGCTCACATGCACACCCGTTCGCACACTTGCAAAGCGAAAATACACTGCCCTGTGGGCGGCGACTATGCGTTTGCAAGGCTGCAAAAAGTAGCTAGCGAGTGATCAACTCGGAATGAGGGGCACAGATTGGAAGTCAGCTGAAAAAGTGTGTATGCGTAGATTGTATGTTGAATATGGAACAGGTCTGTAGTATAATTGAATAAACAGTCCGATCTGCCAAAGATTGAACAAATGTGTAACCCAGTTTTAGGGGACTAAAGATGGCCATATAGTGCGATTATTGAACGATTATCATGTGTATGGTACTGAATAATTGATCATTCACAGTCAAACGTGTCCGACCCATCTGTCCATCAGTTAACCAACTTCAGGTTGAGGATGAAGATTGTCTGCATACATGTTTGCAGTATATGGAGGCTCTCCGATTATAGCCTGTACCTCTGCCCAATGTTTCTGTCGGCTGGTTGGCTGACTATCATGCAGTCTACAGTCAGCTTAACACAGTGGTTCCCAAACTGGGTCCCTGGGATGCTTGGAGCACTGCCAGGGATGCCATGAGATGTTGGTCCAGGACCAATGCTAATTATGGTCAATGTAATAGTCAAACCAGTGCTGGTGGCTGTCATTCATAATATATGTGGACAAACAGAAGCAAATGCTGTCCCTCACTACATAACTGAACCAAAGGATGACCATTTACTTAATTTATAATTTGTTTTCTGAATTTCAAAATAAGAAACTTTTGGCCTAGGAGTGCATGAAACAAATACTGATACTCTAGGTCTAGGGTGCCGTGATCCAAAAAAGTATGGGAACAACTGACGTACGCTATATAACAAAACAAAACATGGACTCAGCATATGTTGGTCTATTTATGATTATTATTATTAGGGATGTGTGCAGCCGAACTTTGTAGTGGCACACAAGAATTTATTTACCCCCTTAGGCATTACTATCAAGGTAGCAACATTATCTTACTCTTTCACAAGTAATACACTCAGTTTTCATTTAACCCAGATCTGATATCTTAAGTTTAGGGTTGTTTAAAAAACGGTCAAAGTAATGGAGGAAAGTATTGATATTTCGCATAAAGAGCCAATGTGTCCCAGTCTGCTGTGCAAGCGAATAGCCTAAACATTACCCTATTCAAGAGGGGAGCTGTGTGTTTTTTTTTTTTCGAATTTACAATCTACAAATGGAAAAGCACATAATTATAATGTTATCATATATTTCCCTTGATGACTCCTGTACTGTAGCTAACAGTGTGCCGACTCTCCTCCTTTGGCCATGCAATATGAATCCCTGGGTGGCTATTTAAGGAGCTAAAGTATCAATAAGTGAGTTCCAGTATTATTTTTATGACTCCTTAATGCTGATGTAAATCTCCATAGCTTTATTAATACCTTCAGATACAGCGCTTGTTTTAAAAACAGGCTATAATAAAGCTACAAAGGAAATTTTATACGTGAAAGAAGATTGAAAATAGAGAAACAGGTTAGAACAGATTCCATGCAGTCTGGCAGGACTTGAAAAATGTTTTTTATCCAGATTTTCCAGTATACTGAATAAATGTTCTAGAATGAGTGGTGTTCACTTTCATGTGCTTAAACATATTTTTTTATTTTAATTAGAAATGTGCACCGGACACTTTTCGGGTTTTGTGTTTTGGTTATGGATCTGGATCTCCGTTCGTGTTTTGAATCTGGATTGGTTTTGCCAAAACCAACCTTTTGGGTTTTGGTTTTGGATCTGGATTTTTTTTAAAGAAAACATAAAGACAGCTAAAATCACTGATTTTTTTTTTGTTCCTACGGTATTATTAACCTCAATAACATTGATTTCCACTCATTTCCAGTCTATTCTGAACACCTCACACCTCACAATATTGTTTTTAGGCTAAATGGTTACAATGAGGTAGCTTGATGACTAAGCTAAGCGACTGTTATGAAGACTACTCAGTCTCCTGGGTTATAAGGTGATACCTGATGATGCTCACGCAATTACCCCCTGCCCTGTCTTTTAGTGTCCTGTGATGCTTGGCTTCACCTATAGCAGCCGCCTTTCCAGGGTGCATTAGGTCCACCCTGTACTCAGATGTCCCCAGGTCTTATGTAAGGACAAGGCGACTATTGGAGGCTGGGCAGGAGTAAATGCAGTTCAGTGAGACGTCACATAACACAACCTTAAATAACCCTGCCAAATACTCAGACAGAGATTATAAACAAATTGTACGCAGGTGCAACAATGCACAGGGTGATATAATAATAAACACTGAATGTTTATGAAATGCAACAATGCATAAGGTGGTATAATAATCAAACACAGATGGTAAGTAAATGTAACAATGCACAGGATGATATCAATAATCAAATACAAGAGGTAACTCAAACTCTGAAAATAACCAATGGACATCCCAGGACTTAGCTGAAACAAGCGCCTTGCTCCATATAAATATTAGCTTAAACTGTCTGATGTGGATTCTGAAGAAGCCCGGAATTTGGAACTGGAACAGAACCCTCTGAAGGGAAGCAGAGATCCAGAGACACTGAGACTGAGACCGGCTTCAGAGCTGGATTACACTGTGTGCAGTGATAGCAGGCTTGGCAACGGGAACAGAATACACTAACTGCACAGATTGTAGATTCCACCAAGGACAGGGGCCGAACACAGGTACAAACAGGAAACAGAAAGCTATAACCGGCCTCAGGTGAAGGGCAGGCTGGGTAATAAAGGAAGCAAGCCCCAATCAGGATTTCTGGAAAACCAGACACAAGATAATGTCCTAATTATCTGACAGGTGAGACTGCACAGGCCGCACATTCAGAAGACAGGCTGCAGTTACACTGACTCACCAAAGGCGGCCCGAAACAGTACACCAAACAAGTACATTAGAAAACCTGGAATGCGAAAAGAAATACAACAGACTGACAACATAAAAACATAAACAGAATGCAAGCTGCATTCACAGCTTGTAACAGCGACCAAGTAGGCGGCACAAACGTGGTCCATCTAGGAGTGGCACTGCAGTGGCAGACAGGATGGCAGTATTGAAAACTAGGCCACAAAGAGCACATAATGCAAAGAAAAAAAAGAGGTGCAAGATGGAATTGTCCTTGGGCCCTCCCACCCTCAGGGCTGCCACCAGAAATTGTGGGGCCCGGGACTGAAAAAATAGGCAGGGCCCCCCCTCATGGAGGTAATAGCCACGTTAGTAAAGCAGTCCCTGCATCACAACCTACCAGCAGCAGCAGCGGGGGAGGGCGGTCTCTCACACTCAGTCAGTGCTGCTGCTGCTCGGACGGCGCGGCCCGCGGAAGTACAGGCGTGGACCCAGCGCTGCTGGCGGTGTCTTCAATTCTCAAATCTGCCACTGACTAGCAGCAGGTCAGCCACGGTCAGTGTCACCGGCGGCCAGTGGTGCAAGTAGAAAAAATTTCTTACAGGTACTGTGTGCTCGCGTCGAAGGCGCGCGCGCCAGAAAATGGGTGTGGCCAAATGCCACATGGGGTGTGGCCAATGAAAATAGGGGCGTGATACACATATGGTGGGAGCGGCAGATACACATATGACCCCAATAGTGACAGATACACATTGCCCCACAGTGTCAAATATACATTGCCCCACAGCGCCAGATATACATTGCCCCACAGTGCCAGATACACATTGCCTCACTGTGCCAGATACACAAATGCTCCCAGAGTGCCAGATATACATTGCCTCAGTGCCAGATATGCCCCCATTGCCAGGTATAAATGCCCCCCCCCGGTGCCAGATATGCCCCCAGTGCCAGATATACAGGAAGCCCTCCCCTGCTGCTCACCTGTGTCTGTGTGCGGGGAGGAGAGCGCAGCCTGCGCCTCTCCTTCCCCTCAGTCTCCAGCGGGTGCGGGTGTCCCCGTTCAATTCAGCGCCGATCCGTGAGCCAATCAAAGGTCGCGGCCCGCGAGCTCTGATTGGCTCACGGGCGGCGCTGAATTGAAGACACAGAGGGGCAGGAGAGGCGCAGGGCTGTGCTCTCCTCCCCTCACATCAGCAGGACGGATCGGCGGTGAGCAGCAGAGGGAGGTGGGTGGGAGGGACGGGGAGCGGCGGCCCGTGGGTACGGCGGCGGCAGATGCCTGCCGGGTATATCCACGGGTGGCTCTGTGTGCAGCCCGGGCCCTCCACTCTGTCAGAGTGGCCGGGCCCGGGACAACTGTACACAGGGCACCCTCTTGATGGCGGCCCTGCCCACCCTTATGTTGTATAAACAGGACACAGAGGCGTAACTGTGGGAGTCAACAGAGTCAGCTGCCACCAGGCTCCTGCTCTGTAAGGGGGCACCTCTCCTCCCATACCGTGTGTTTATGCCATTAAGTTAATTGATAGCTGCCACTATCGCTTCATGCCACACCCTCTTTATTATAAAAACACATCTAACAAGTGTCATACCCAGGATTAGAACCCACAACCTATTACACTGGAAGCAGACTACTGATGAAGCTATTTACTCCTGCATGAGAAAGTGTGAGAGTTCTAACTATATGAAGTTACTTCTATGACAATCACAAGTTACTTCATATAGTTAGTATTCTCATGCTTCCTTCTGATCTCAGTGTAGGTCCCAATGAGAATGGGGAGGTGAGCCTCTATTCCCCTTATATACCTAACCTAATACATACATATATTTATATATGGGGAGGGGCACCAATATTTATCTTGCCTCCGGGCAACTGGGACGAACTTACACCACTGACAGGACATGCACACTTTAGCAAACCAATCATTTCAGCGACAGGGTCTGCCACACGAGTGTGGCTGTAATGATTGGTTTGTTTGTGCCCCCACCAAAAAAGAAGCAATTAATCTCTCCTTGCACAAACTGGCGCTACAGAGGCAAGATGTCGTCCCCATTCTCATCCTCCGATTCCTCACCCCTTTCAGTGTTTACATCCTCATCCTCACAGAGTATTAATTCGTCCCCACTGGAATCCACCATCACAGGTCCCTGTGTACTTTCTGGAGGCAATTGCTGGTAAAGGTCTTCCTGGAGGAATTTATAATTCATTTTGATTAACATCATCTTCTCCACGGCTTGTGGAAGTAACCTTCTACGGCGATCTCTGACAAGGTTACCGGCTGCACTAAACACTCTTTCGGAGTACACACTGGAGGGGGGCAACTTAGGTAAAATAAAGCCAGTTTGTGTAAGGGCCTCCAAAATGCCTCTTTTTCCATATGGACTGTCTGACATGTCTACTTTGATGCTGTCACCGATATAATTCTCCACCATTCTATCAATGGTGACAGCATCATATGCAGTGACAGTAGATATGTCAGTAATAGTTGTCAGCTCCTTCAGTCCGGACCAGATGTCAACACTTGCTCCTGACTGTCCTGCATCACTGCCAGCGGGTCGGCTAGGAAATTTTATTATTTTCCTTGCAGCTGTTGGAGAAAATGAAGGAGGAGCTGTTGACGTGTCAATTTTCTCACCAGCAGGTCTTTGCACCTCTGAAGACTTGTGTCCACCAGAAAGAGAGATACAACATAAGCTTTAAACCTAGGATCGAGCACAGTGGCCAAAATGTAGTGCTCTGATTTCAACAGATTGACAACCCTTGAATCCTAGTAAAGCGAATGAAGGGCTTCATCCACAAGTCCCACATACTTTGCGGAATCGCTCCGTCTTAGCTCCTCCTACAATTTCTCCAGCTGCTTCTGCAAAAGCCTGATGAGGGGAATGACCTGACTCAAGCTGGCAGTGTCTGAACTGACTTCATGTGTGGCACGTTCGAAGGGTTGGAGAACCTTGCACAAGATGGAAATCATTCTCCACTGCGCTTGAGTCAGGTGCATTCCCCTTCCTTTGGCTATATCGTAGGTGGATGTATAGGCTTGAATGGCCTTTTGCTGCTCCTCCATCCCCTGAAGTATATAGAGGGTTGAATTCCACCTCGTTAAAACCTCTTGCTTCAGGTGATGGCAGGACAGGTTCAGGAGTGTTTGCTGGCGCTCCACTCTTCGGCACGCGGTGGTTGAATGTCGAAAGTGGCGCGCAATTTTTCGGGCCACCGACAGCATCTCCTGCACGCCCCTGTCATTTTTCAAAAAATTCTGCACCGCCAAATTAATTGTATGTGCAAACCATGGGACATGCTGGAATTTGCCCAGATGTAACGCACGCACAATATTGGTGGCGTTGTCCGATGTCACAAATCCCCAGGAGAGTCTAATTGGGGTAAGCCAATCTGCGATGATGTCCCACAGTTTCCGTAAGAGGTTGTCAGCGGTGTGCCTCTTATGGAAAGTGGTGATACATAGCGTAGCCTGCCTAGGAATGAGTTGGTGTTTGCGAGATGCTGCTACTGGTGCCGCTGCTGCTGTTGTTGCTGCGGGAGGCAATACATCTACCCAGTGGGCTGTCACAGTCATATAGTCCTGAGTCTGCCCTGCTCCATTTGTCCACATGTCCGTGGTTAAGTGTACAGTGGGTACAACTGCGTGTTTTAGGACACTGATGACACTTTTTCTGACGTCCGTGTACATTCTCGGTATCGCCTGCCTAGTGAAGTGGAACCTAGATGGTATTTGGTACCAGGGGGACACTACCTCCCTCAATTCTCTAAGTCCCACTGAACTAATGGCGGATACTGGACGCACGTCTAACACCAACATAGCTGTCAAGGCCTCAGTTATCCGCTTTGCAACAGGATGACTGCTGTCATATTTAATCTTCCTCACAAAGGACTGTTGGAAAGTCAATTGCTTAGTTGAAATAATACAAGTGGTTTTCCGACTTCCCCTCTGGGATGACGATCGACTCCCAGCATCAACAACAGCAGCGGCAGCAACAGCAGCAGTAGGCATACCACTCAAGGATCCTCCGGAGGAATCTCAGTCTTGCCAGTCACATGGCCTGCAGGACCAGTGCTGCAAGAATGGCAGTATGGGGCAGCAACAATGATAAATTGCACTGCTGGGACATATCCGGCACTGTGGGGGCATGTGTATCTGGCACTGTGGGGGCATATCTGACACTGTGGGGGCATGTATATCTAGCACTGTGGGGGTATATCTGGCACTGTCGGGGCATATCTGGCACTGTGGGGTTATATCTGGCACTGAAGGAGCATATCTGGCACTCTGGGGGCATATGTGTATCCGGCACTGCGGGGGCACATGTATCTGGCACTGTGGGGGCTTATCTGGCACTGTGGGGGCATGTGTATCTGGCACTGTGGGGGCATATCTGGCAATGTGGGGGCATCTATATCTGTCACTTTGGGGGCATATGTATCTGGCACTGTGGGGCATGTGTATCTGTCACTGTGGGGGCATATCTGGCACTGTGGGGGTATATCTGGAACTGAAGGGGCATATCTGGCACTTTGGGGGCATATGTGTATCTAGCACTATGGGGCATGTGTATCTGGCACTGTGGGGGCATATGTGTATCTGGCACAGTAGGGACATATCTGGCACTGTGGGGGCGTATGTGTATTTGACACTCTGGGGCAATGTGTATCTGGCACTGTAGGGGCACATATGGCACTACTGGGGGCATTTGTGTATCTAGCACCGTGGGGCATTTGTGCATCTGGTACTGTGGGGCATTTGTGCATCTCGCACTGTAGGAGCATATCTGGCATAGTGGGGGCATATCCGGCACTGTGGGGGCATACGTGTATCTGGCACTATTGGTGTCATAAGTTTATCTGGCTCCCCCCATATGTGTATCACGCCCCCATTGTCATTGGCCACGCCCCACGTAGAATTTGGCCACACCCATTTTTTGGGGCCGCGCGCACACAGTACCTACAACACATTTTTTCTACTTACACCACTATGCAGGACTACTGACGTTCCTGACTGAGGAGGAAGTTGACGTTGAGGGAGTTAGTGGTGTGGATTGCAGGAGCTTGGGTACAAGAGGAAGAAGGGATTTAGGTGTCAGTGGACTGCTTACGCTCTTACCCAAAGTTTCACAACTTGACATTGACTTCTGATGAATGCGCAGCAGGTGACGTATAATGGAGGATGTTCCTAGGTGGTTAACGTCCTTACCCCTACTTATTACAGATTGACAGAGGCAACACATTGTTTGACACCTGTTGTCCGGATTTGTGGTGAAATAATTCCACACCGAAGAGGTGGCTTTTTTGGTAGTTTGCTCAGGCATCACAATGGGCTTATTCATCCCACGGACAACAGGTGTCTCCCCTAGTGCCTGATTTAAACAAACCACATCACCATCAGAATCCTCATCGTCAACTTCCTCCTCAGTGCCAGCAACACCCATATCCTCATCCTGGTGTACTTCAACAGTGACATCTTCAATTTGAATATCAGAAACTGGACTGTGGGTGCTACTTCCAGCACTTGCAGGGAGCGTGCAAATGGTGGAAGGAGCCACCTTTCCCATCCAGTGTTGGGAAGGTCAGACATCGCAACCGCCGACACACTTGGACTCTTCTTGGGGATTTGTGATACCATCATAGAATGCACAGTTCTTTGCTGTGCTTTTTCCATCTTAACTCTTATCATTTTTCTAGCGGGAGGATGAGGGCTTCCATTGTCATGTGAAGCTGGACCACTAGTCATGAACATAGACCAGGGCATTAGCCGTTCCTTGCCACTCCGTGTCGTAAATGGCATATTGGCAAGTTTACGTTTCTCCTCAGACCATTTTTTTGGGTCTTTTTACTGAACTTTGGCTTTTTGGAATTTACATGCCCTCTACTATGACATTGGGAATCGGCCTTGGCAGACGACGTTGATGGCATTTCATCATCTATGTCATGACTAGTGGCAGCAGCTTCAGCACTAGGAGGAAGTGGTTCTTGATCTTTCCCTATTTTATCCTCCAAATTTCTGTTCTCCATTATTTTTCTGGAGTTATATAACAATTGCGGTACAGGAGAGTGTACCTCTACACCACACAGGGCAAACTCTGTGAAAATTATTTGGATTAAATATTAATAACCCCTTTATTTGGAGTAAATAATATACAGCACAGGACAGCACCACTGAATTTATATGGCAGCACCACTGGACTGGACTTTTACGGCAGTACCACTGGAATTATATGACAGTATCACTGAAATTATACAGCAATATCACTGGAATTATATGGCAGTACCACTGGAGTTATACGGTAGTACCACTGGATTTATACGGCTGACCACTGGACTGGATTTATACGGCAGCATCACTGGATTTATGTGCCAGTACCATTGGGATTATATGGCAGTATCACTGGAATTATACGGCAGTACCACTGGATTTATACGGCAGTACCACTGAACTGGATTTATACGCCAGTACCACTGGAATTATACAGCCGTATCACTGGAATTATATGGCAGTATCACTGGAATTATATGGCAGTACCACTGGATTTATATGGCAGTACCACTGGACTGGATTTATACGGCAGTATCACTGGATTTATACGCCAGTACCACTGGAATTATATGGCTGTATCACTGGAATTATACGGCAGTACCAAGGGACATTTACGGCAGTATCACTGGACTGGATTTATATGCCAGTTCCACTGGATTTATACGGCAGTACCACTGGACATATACGGCAGTATCACTGGATTTATATGGCATTACCACTGGACATATACGTAGCATCACAGTACTGGATTTATATGGCAGTATCACTGGATTTATACGGCAGTACCACTAGACATATTTGGCAGTATCACTGGATTTATACGGCAGTACCACTGGACATATATGGCAGTATCACTGGACATATATGGCCGTATCACTGGACATATACAGCAGTATTGCTTGCTTTATACGGCAGTACCGCTGGACATATATGGCAGTATCACTGGACATATACGGCAGTATCACTGGAATTATATGGCAGTACCAATGGACATATACGGCAGTATCTCTGGACTGGATTTATATGCCAGTACCACTAGACTTATACTCCAGTACCACTGGAATTATACGGCAGTATCACTGGAATTATACGTCAGTATCACTGGACATATATGGCAGTATCACTGGACTGGATTTATACGGCAGTACCACTGGATTTATACAGCAGTACCACTGGACATATACGGCAGTAACACTGGATTTATACGGCAGTACCACTGGACATATACGGCAGTATCACTGGACTGGATTAATTTATGTGCCAGTACCACTGGATTTATACGGCATGACCACTGGACATATTCGGCAGTATCACTGGAATTATATGACAGTACCACTGGACATATATGGCAGTATCACTGGACTGGATTTATATGCCAGTACCGCTGGAATTATACGCCAGTACCACTGGAATTATACGGCAGTATCACTGGAATTATACGGCAGTACCACTGGAATTATACGGCAATACCACTGGACATATACAACAGTATCACTGGGCTGGATTTATACGCCAGTACCGCTGGAATTATACACCGGTACCACTGGAATTATACGGCAGTATCACTGGAATTATACAGCAGTACCACTGGAATTATACAGCAGTACCACTGGAATTATATGGCAGTACCACCTGACATATACGGCAGTATCACTGGACTGGATTTATATTAGAGATGAGCGCCGGAAATTTTTCGGGTTTTGTGTTTTGGTTTTGGGTTCGGTTCCGCGGCCGTGTTTTGGGTTCGACCGCGTTTTGGCAAAACCTCACCGAATTTTTTTTGTCGGATTCGGGTGTGTTTTGGATTCGGGTGTTTTTTTCAAAAAACCCTAAAAAACAGCTTAAATCATAGAATTTGGGGGTAATTTTGATCCCAAAGTATTATTAACCTCAAAAAACATAATTTACACTCATTTTCAGCCTATTCTGAACACATCACACCTCACAATATTATTTTTAGTCCTAAAATTTGCACCGAGGTCGCTGTGTGAGTAAGATAAGCGACCCTAGTGGCCGACACAAACACCGGGCCCATCTAGGAGTGGCACTGCAGTGTCACGCAGGATGGCCCTTCCAAAAAACCCTCCCCAAACAGCACATGACGCAAAGAAAAAAAGAGGCGCAATGAGGTAGCTGACTGTGTGAGTAAGATTAGCGACCCTAGTGGCCGACACAAACACCGGGCACATCTAGGAGTGGCACTGCAGTGTCACGCAGGATGTCCCTTCCAAAAAACCCTCCCCAAACAGCACATGACGCAAAGAAAAAAAGAGGCGCAATGAGGTAGCTGACTGTGTGAGTAAGATTAGCGACCCTAGTGGCCGACACAAACACCGGGCCCATCTAGGAGTGGCACTGCAGTGTCACGCAGGATGTCCCTTCCAAAAAACCCTCCCCAAACAGCACATGACGCAAAGAAAAAAAGAGGCGCAATGAGGTAGCTGACTGTGTGAGTAAGATTAGCGACCCTAGTGGCCGACACAAACACCGGGCCCATCTAGGAGTGGCACTGCAGTGTCACGCAGGATGTCCCTTCCAAAAAACCCTCCCCAATCAGCACATGATGCAAAGAAAAAGAAAAGAAAAAAGAGGTGCAAGATGGAATTATCCTTGGGCCCTCCCACCCACCCTTATGTTGTATAAACAAAACAGGACATGCACACTTTAACCAACCCATCATTTCAGTGACAGGGTCTGCCACACGACTGTGACTGATATGACGGGTTGGTTTGGACCCCCCCCAAAAAAGAAGCAATTAATCTCTCCTTGCACAAACTGGCTCTACAGAGGCAAGATGTCCACCTCATCTTCACCCTCCGATATATCACCGTGTACATCCCCCTCCTCACAGATTATCAATTCGTCCCCACTGGAATCCACCATCTCAGCTCCCTGTGTACTTTGTGGAGGCAATTGCTGCTGGTCAATGTCTCCGCGGAGGAATTGATTATAATTCATTTTAATGAACATCATCTTCTCCACATTTTCTGGATGTAACCTCGTACGCCGATTGCTGACAAGGTGAGCGGCGGCACTAAACACTCTTTCGGAGTACACACTTGTGGGAGGGCAACTTAGGTAGAATAAAGCCAGTTTGTGCAAGGGCCTCCAAATTGCCTCTTTTTCCTGCCAGTATAAGTACGGACTGTGTGACGTGCCTACTTGGATGCGGTCACTCATATAATCCTCCACCATTCTATCAATGTTGAGAGAATCATATGCAGTGACAGTAGACGACATGTCCGTAATCGTTGTCAGGTCCTTCAGTCCGGACCAGATGTCAGCATCAGCAGTCGCTCCAGACTGCCCTGCATCACCGCCAGCGGGTGGGCTCGGAATTCTGAGCCTTTTCCTCGCACCCCCAGTTGCGGGAGAATGTGAAGGAGGAGATGTTGACAGGTCGCGTTCCGCTTGACTTGACAATTTTGTCACCAGCAGGTCTTTCAACCCCAGCAGACCTGTGTCTGCCGGAAAGAGAGATCCAAGGTAGGTTTTAAATCTAGGATCGAGCACGGTGGCCAAAATGTAGTGCTCTGATTTCAACAGATTGACCACCCGTGAATCCTTGTTAAGCGAATTAAGGGCTGCATCCACAAGTCCCACATGCCTAGCGGAATTGCTCCGTGTTAGCTCCTTCTTCAATGCCTCCAGCTTCTTCTGCAAAAGCCTGATGAGGGGAATGACCTGACTCAGGCTGGCAGTGTCTGAACTGACTTCACGTGTGGCAAGTTCAAAGGGCATCAGAACCTTGCACAACGTTGAAATCATTCTCCACTGCACTTGAGACAGGTGCATTCCATCTCCTATATCGTGCTCAATTGTATAGGCTTGAATGGCCTTTTGCTGCTCCTCCAACCTCTGAAGCATATAGAGGGTTGAATTCCACCTCGTTACCACTTCTTGCTTCAGATGATGGCAGGGCAGGTTCAGTAGTTTTTGGTGGTGCTCCAGTCTTCTGTACGTGGTGCCTGTACGCCGAAAGTGTCCAGCAATTTTTCTGGCCACCGACAGCATCTCTTGCACGCCCCTGTCGTTTTTTAAAAAATTCTGCACCACCAAATTCAAGGTATGTGCAAAACATGGGACGTGCTGGAATTTGCCCATATTTAATGCACACACAATATTGCTGGCGTTGTCCGATGCCACAAATCCACAGGAGAGTCCAATTGGGGTAAGCCATTCCGCGATGATCTTCCTCAGTTGCCATAAGAGGTTTTCAGCTGTGTGCGTATTCTGGAAAGCGGTGATACAAAGCGTAGCCTGCCTAGGAAAGAGTTGGCGTTTGCGAGATGCTGCTACTGGTGCCGCCGCTGCTGTTCTTGCGGCGGGAGTCCATACATCTACCCAGTGGGCTGTCACAGTCATATAGTCCTGACCCTGCCCTGCTCCACTTGTCCACATGTCCGTGGTTAAGTGGACATTGGGTACAACTGCATTTTTTAGGACACTGGTGAGTCTTTTTCTGACGTCCGTGTACATTCTCGGTATCGCCTGCCTAGAGAAGTGGAACCTAGATGGTATTTGGTAACGGGGGCACACTGCCTCAATAAATTGTCTAGTTCCCTGTGAACTAACGGCGGATACCGGACGCACGTCTAACACCAACATAGTTGTCAAGGACTCAGTTATCCGCTTTGCAGTAGGATGACTGCTGTGATATTTCATCTTCCTCGCAAAGGACTGTTGAACAGTCAATTGCTTACTGGAAGTAGTACAAGTGGGCTTACGACTTCCCCTCTGGGATGACCATCGACTCCCAGCGGCAACAACAGCAGCGCCAGCAGCAGTAGGCGTTACACGCAAGGATGCATCGGAGGAATCCCAGGCAGGAAAGGACTCGTCAGACTTGCCAGTGACATGGCCTGCAGGACTATTGGCATTCCTGGGGAAGGAGGAAATTGACACTGAGGGAGTTGGTGGGGTGGTTTGCGTGAGCTTGGTTACAAGAGGAAGGGATTTACTGGTCAGTGGACTGCTTCCGCTGTCACCCAAAGTTTTTGAACTTGTCACTGACTTATTATGAATGCGCTGCAGGTGACGTATAAGGGAGGATGTTCCGAGGTGGTTAACGTCCTTACCCCTACTTATTACAGCTTGACAAAGGGAACACACGGCTTGACACCTGTTGTCCGCATTTCTGGTGAAATACCTCCACACCGAAGAGCTGATTTTTTTGGTATTTTCACCTGGCATGTCAACGGCCATATTCCTCCCACGGACAACAGGTGTCTCCCCGGGTGCCTGACTTAAACAAACCACCTCACCATCAGAATCCTCCTGGTCAATTTCCTCCCCAGCGCCAGCAACACCCATATCCTCCTCATCCTGGTGTACTTCAACACTGACATCTTCAATCTGACTATCAGGAACTGGACTGCGGGTGCTCCTTCCAGCACTTGCAGGGCGCATGCAAATAGTGGAAGGCGCATGCTCTTCACGTCCAGTGTTGGGAAGGTCAGGCATCGCAAACGACACAATTGGACTCTCCTTGTGGATTTGGGATTTCAAAGAACGCACAGTTCTTTGCGGTGCTTTTGCCAGCTTGAGTCTTTTCAGTTTTCTAGCGAGAGGCTGAGTGCTTCCATCCTCATGTGAAGCTGAACCACTAGCCATGAACATAGGCCAGGGCCTCAGCCGTTCCTTGCCACTCCGTGTGGTAAATGGCATATTGGCAAGTTTACGCTTCTCCTCCGACAATTTTATTTTAGGTTTTGGAGTCCTTTTTTTTCTGATATTTGGTGTTTTGGATTTGACATGCTCTGTACTATGACATTGGGCATCGGCCTTGGCAGACGACGTTGCTGGCATTTCATCGTCTCGGCCATGACTAGTGGCAGCAGCTTCAGCACGAGGTGGAAGTGGATCTTGATCTTTCCCTAATTTTGGAACCTCAACTTTTTTGTTCTCCATATTTTATAGGCAGAACTAAAAGGCACCTCAGGTAAACAATGGAGATGGATGGATTGGATACTAGTATACAATTATGGACGGACTGCCACGGTTAGGTGGTATAAAAAAACCACGGTTAGGTGGTATATATTATAATAATAATACAATTATGGATGGACGGACTGCCTGCCGACTGCCGACACAGAGGTAGCCACAGCCGTGAACTACCGCACTGTACACTGGTTGATAAAGAGATAGTAGTATACTCGTAACAACTAGTATGACACTATGACGACGGTATAAAGAATGGAAAAAAAACCACGGTTAGGTGGTATATATTATAATAATAATACAATTATGGATGGACGGACTGCCTGCCGACTGCCGACACAGAGGTAGCCACAGCCGTGAACTACCGCACTGTACACTGGTTGATAAAGAGATAGTAGTATACTCGTAACAACTAGTATGACACTATGACGACGGTATAAAGAATGAAAAAAAAACCACGGTTAGGTGGTATATATTATAATAATAATACAATTATGGATGGACGGACTGCCTGCCGACTGCCGACACAGAGGTAGCCACAGCCGTGAACTACCGCACTGTACACTGGTTGATAAAGAGATAGTAGTATACTCGTAACAACTAGTATGACACTATGACGACGGTATAAAGAATGAAAAAAAAACCACGGTTAGGTGGTATATATTATAATAATAATACAATTATGGATGGACGGACTGCCTGCCGACTGCCGACACAGAGGTAGCCACAGCCGTGAACTACCGCACTGTACACTGGTTGATAAAGAGATAGTAGTATACTCGTAACAATTAGGATGACACTATGACGGTATAAAGAATGAAAAAAAAAACCACGGTTAGGTGGTAGGTATATAATAATAAATAATACAATTCTGGTCGGACGGACTGCCTGCCGTGTGCCGACACAGAGGTAGCCACAGCCGTGAACTACCGCACTGTACACTGGTTGATAAAGAGATAGTAGTATACTCGTAACAATTAGGATGACACTATGACGGTATAAAGAATGAAAAAAAAAACCACGGTTAGGTGGTAGGTATATAATAATAAATAATACAATTCTGGTCGGACGGACTGCCTGCCGTGTGCCGACACAGAGGTAGCCACAGCCGTGAACTACCGCACTGTACACTGGTTGATAAAGAGATAGTAGTATACTCGTAACAATTAGGATGACACTATGACGGTATAAAGAATGAAAAAAAAAACCACGGTTAGGTGGTAGGTATATAATAATAAATAATACAATTCTGGTCGGACGGACTGCCTGCCGTGTGCCGACACAGAGGTAGCCACAGCCGTGAACTACCGCACTGTACACTGGTTGATAAAGAGATAGTAGTATACTCGTAACAATTAGGATGACACTATGACGGTATAAAGAATGAAAAAAAAAACCACGGTTAGGTGGTAGGTATATAATAATAAATAATACAATTCTGGTCGGACGGACTGCCTGCCGTGTGCCGACACAGAGGTAGCCACAGCCGTGAACTACCGCACTGTACACTGGTTGATAAAGAGATAGTAGTATACTCGTAACAATTAGGATGACACTATGACGGTATAAAGAATGAAAAAAAAACCACGGTTAGGTGGTAGGTATATAATAATAAATAATACAATTCTGGTCGGACGGACTGCCTGCCGTGTGCCGACACAGAGGTAGCCACAGCCGTGAACTACCGCACTGTACACTGGTTGATAAAGAGATAGTAGTATACTCGTAACAATTAGGATGACACTATGACGGTATAAAGAATGAAAAAAAAACCACGGTTAGGTGGTAGGTATATAATAATAAATAATACAATTCTGGTCGGACGGACTGCCTGCCGTGTGCCGACACAGAGGTAGCCACAGCCGTGAACTACCGCACTGTACACTGGTTGATAAAGAGATAGTAGTATACTCGTAACAATTAGGATGACACTATGACGGTATAAAGAATGAAAAAAAAAACCACGGTTAGGTGGTAGGTATATAATAATAAATAATACAATTCTGGTCGGACGGACTGCCTGCCGTGTGCCGACACAGAGGTAGCCACAGCCGTGAACTACCGCACTGTACACTGGTTGATAAAGAGATAGTAGTATACTCGTAACAATTAGGATGACACTATGACGGTATAAAGAATGAAAAAAAAAACCACGGTTAGGTGGTAGGTATATAATAATAAATAATACAATTCTGGTCGGACGGACTGCCTGCCGTGTGCCGACACAGAGGTAGCCACAGCCGTGAACTACCGCACTGTACACTGGTTGATAAAGAGATAGTAGTATACTCGTAACAATTAGGATGACACTATGACGGTATAAAGAATGAAAAAAAAACCACGGTTAGGTGGTAGGTATATAATAATAAATAATACAATTCTGGTCGGACGGACTGCCTGCCGTGTGCCGACACAGAGGTAGCCACAGCCGTGAACTACCGCACTGTACTGTGTCTGCTGCTAATATAGACTGGTTGATATTTAAAGAGATATTAGTAGTATACAACAATACTATACTGGTGGTCAGGCACTGGTCACCACTCCTGCAGCAAAAGTGTGCACTGTTAATTAATATAATTGTACTCCTGGCTCCTGCTAACAACCTGCAGTGCTCCCCAGTCTCCCCCACAAGGAGAAAGAATTGACTGCATAGGAGAGGAATGGGTTAAACATCCTGTGAGGGGTGGACCTAGCTGTGAGGTAGTACAGCCTTAGGAAAAGGGGGAGGGTTAGGGTATATATACACTGCAGTGGCCATTTTGGGCCTCTTTGCTGTTTCAATTTCCTTGGGGTGAGTCCTGCATAGCAGTTTGTTTCACCCCTTTTGATATTTGTGCACTGTTGGCTAATTGTCATGACCTCCAGCCGCCCACGCCGATCTGCGGGCGCCCCAGCCCGTTACCAAAGCGAGGCTGAACCCGGGGCCGGGACGTCCGGCTCGGGGGGGACAGTCTCTGTGCTTGGGGCTGCCGCAGAGCCGTTGGGTGCAGGGCGCCGGACGCGCTCATCCGGCGACCCTGCGGTCGCGAGTGGGGCTGCTGGCGGCCTCGGTGGGCGGCACGTGGTGGCCCGGAGATCAGGCATGCTGGACAGAGGGGACCAACGGTCCTCACCTCCGGGGGCAGTTGGGGGCGCCGGGACGGTGGCAGCCCGCGGGCGCGCGCTGGCGCGCCTCGCGGGACGCCGCCCGGCACCCGTCGAAGTGTCACCCAACCAGTCCCCCCCGCCAGGGCCGTTCTCAAGGTCCACACGGCGGGGGAGAAATGTGCGAGCAGCAGAGGTGACGGCGATCCGGCCTGGGCCCGTTGGGGCGCCCAGCGCGGGATCGTCGGGTGGAAGTGCACAGCAGCAGGCCGCATCGACAGCGGGGGACGCCAGGGCGGGAGGCGGTGGGGCGCGCGCGCGACGGGCGCGCGCCCCAACGCGCGGCTCCGGCGGCGTCGCTCGCGCACGTGTGCGCGCAGCGACGCTGCATCGCTCAGTGTCCCCTCAGCCCTCCTCGCCGCGGGTTAATGCCGGCGGGGCGGGGAGGGCTAATGGTCCTGGTGGTGATCAACCAGGTTTGCGGGGCTTGTCCGACAGCAGTGCGGAAAGGAGGCACAGCACGGCACCGCGGCCTTCACGTGGGGCACAGAGCAGGGCCTCCCAGGCGGGGCGTGGCGGCTCATCCATCACTTCCGGGGTACCTGGGCGGGCGGGCACGGCAGGTAGGGGGGGGTTTAGGTCCGGGGTGGGTTACCCGAGCGATACGGACCTTTCCCCCCAGGGCCGACCGATATGTGGTCCTGATGGGTCTTGGCTTCCCGTACCCATCAGCGGCTCCACACGGCGCGTTCCGCCTGCTCGGCAACCAGCAGGGAACGCTCCGTCGCCAAGGGGTGCAGATTTAACTCAGAACGCGTTCACTGCGGCCCTCGCCACGGTGGTGGCTGCTTTGGGTCCGCTCTCAGCGGCCCCCGACCGCCAGGTCGGGTCAAGAGGTTTTCCTAGCGGATCGGGCGCGGGCGCGGGCTCTGCCGCGCAGAGGGTGGCGCATGCGTGCCGTGAGCTTGGTGCGGCCGCGGCTCAGCTGCAGCAGCAGCCACGGCGGGGTGAGAATGTGCGTTCATCCAGCACGCCATCGCCTGGTAGGGCTAGGCCCTCGCCACGGTGTGTCTTTGGGTCCTCTTTCCCCTTTTTGCCAGCAGTTGATCAGAATGATACGGAGGAAGCGGAATCGGAAGTTAAGGACGTTTCATACATCGCCGCAGGAGAGGCGGATGAATCTGGATCCGATCATTCTACGGCTTCAGGTGAGGCGGAGCAGTCTGTGTCGGTCGCGAGTACTCCCTCAAGTTCTCGCAGCTCGTCCCCTTCGTCCTCTTCTTCCTCTTCTTCCTCTTCCTCCCTCTCCTCTGCGGTGTCCGACATAAGTAGCACGGCTAGGGCGAGGAAAAGGGCGATTAAATACGCCAAAAAGGCGGCCGGGAGGCAGGAGAGGCATAAGAGGCGAAGGCGGGTTAGCAAAGAATCTCGCAAGGCTAGGAAGCGACGCGACTTGCCAGGTGTGGTTCGCTGCGAATATACAGCTGTCATGCGAGGGCTCAGGGATAGCTGTAGCAAAAGCATTCGTAAAGGGGACTTCGTAGATATCTTCGTCTTGACGAAGGGCGCGAAGAAAGAGTTCAAGGCAGCTACAGCTAAGAAGGGCATAGGGGCCGAGGCATTTCGCACGTTCGATAACTGGCTGGCAGGGTTCTGGGTTTTCGCGGCTTGTTACCTTGAGGACAGGCCAGACGAGCACATGAACATCATCCGGTACCTGCACCTCGTGCACGATATGCAGCGCACGTCGGCAGGTGACGAATGGCGTAGATATGACGAGGAGTTCAGAGAGAAACAGGATGGGTTGTACGTTATGGACTTCGGGTTCAAAGACGTGGAGGTCTGGCTTAGGGTCACCAGGGCCTCACAACAGGCCAAGGAGCCCCGGAGCGCAGGGGCGGACGGACACCGGGTCGGGCCGTCCGCCCACGCGCTCGGCGGGGACGGCGGGTCGATCAAGCCAGTTAGGTCGGCCGTCCGGGCTGGTAAACAGACAGGAATTAAAGGGTCATGCTTCGCGTTTAACAACGCGGCATGTACCTACGGGAAACAGTGTCGGTTCCGTCACGCTTGCCTGCATTGCGGGGGTTCCCACCCGGCCTCCTCCTGTTTCAAAAATACTCGGCAGGGTCCCCGCGCTAAACAACCCTACGCTAGAGGAGCACCCGGCGGGAGTGCTCAGCAGGGCGCCAACGCCAATTAGGATAGAGGCTATGCGAAAATGGTTAAAATGGTATCCGAATAAGGAGGATGCAGGGTTTTTGTTCGAAGGTTTTAGTTTTGGTTTCCGCTTGCCTGTTGCAAGCGAGGTTACAGTTAGGGCGCAGAGGAACCTTCAATCGGCTAGGTCCTTGCCTTTAGTGTTGCGGGAAAAAGTCGATAAGGAGATCAGGTTGGGCAGGATGGGGGGGCCTTTTGCTTCACCCCCCGTGGCTGACCTCGTCATCTCCCCGGTGGGGGTGGTGCCCAAGAAGACACCTGGGGCCTTCCGTCTGATCCAGCACCTTTCCTACCCACCGGGGGCCTCGGTCAACGACGCTATACCTCCGGGACATTGCTCGGTGGTATATCAGTCGTTCGACGAGGCGCTCAATTTGGTCCGCAGCTACGGAACCGGGGCCCTTATGGCTAAGATTGACGTCGAATCCGCGTTCAGGTTGCTACCCCTCCATCCGGACTCATTTCGTTTTATGGGTTTCCGGATTGGTTCGGAATATTTCATCGACAAATGTTTGCCGATGGGATGTTCCGTTTCATGCTCGTATTTTGAACGCTTTAGCACCTTCCTACATTGGTGCGTGGAGTCTTCGTCGGGTGGGCACGGAGTTGCCCATTACCTCGATGATTTCCTTTGTACGGGTCCGGCAGGTTCGCCGCGGTGCGGCAACCTGCTTTTCAGTATACGAGCATTGTTTTGTCACTTCGGGGTGCCAGTTGCCGAAGACAAAACGGAGGGGCCGATCTCTTGCCTGTCATTTCTGGGTATCGAGATCGACACAGTGGCAGGCGAGTGTCGCCTGCCTTTAGACGAAGTGGCTAAGCTTCGCGAGGTCATTGGCCAGTTCCTGGGCTCGCGTAAGGTTAAGCTGCGACAGGCACAATCCTTGATGGGCATGTTTAACTTTGCTTGTCGGGTCATCCCGATGGGCAGGGTTTTCTGCCGGAAGCTGGAAAGAGCAACCGCGGGATGTGCCAGGCCGCACCACTTTGTAAGGTTGTCAGCCGAGATAAAAAGAGACCTGGCAGTGTGGGCATCGTTCCTGGAAGATTTTAACGGGGTTCGAATATGGCAAGCACCAACGATAGATAGCGCCAGATTGCAGCTTTTCACCGACGCGGCGGGAGCATCCGGTTTTGGGTGCTATCTTGAGGGATCTTGGTGTGCGGCAGCGTGGCCAGCGGAATGGCATCAGGCTGGTCTCACTAGGGACCTTCTGCTCCTGGAGCTTTTTCCCATCATGGTTGCGCTGGAAATTTGGGGCGAGCGGTTAGCGCATCGCAGCATCCTGTTCAGATGCGACAATCTGGGCGTGGTGCACGCGATTAACAACCAGAGGGCTAAATCGCTGGTGGTGCTGCGGGTCCTAGGGCAGTTGCTGCTTACTTGTCTGCGCAGGAACGTGTGGTTCCGCGCTCAGCACGTGCCGGGTCTGGAGAACGGGGTCGCTGATGCGCTATCGCGAGGGCATTGGGATAGGTTTCACTTGTTGGCTCCAGAGGCCGACCAACGGGGTTTTCATTGTCCCGGTTATGTCTGGCAGGTCATCGAGCCGGACTGGAAGGTCTAGCACTGCGATCGGTCGCGCCATCCACGCTTAAGGCTTACGAACAGGCCTGGGGCGAATGGGAAGAATTTGCTAGAGGACGGAAGCAACGAGGTAAGAGCGGGCATCGGATGATGCTTTCTTTTATTTGGCAGCTTTATGTTTCGGGCAGGTCTAGAGCGGTGGTGTCCCGGTACTTGGCTGGCATTGCGTTCTTCTGCAGAATTAAGGGCGTTCCCGACCTGACGAAAAGCGGGATTCTGCTTAAGGCTATGAAAGGATGGGCGCGCGTTGCACCTACGCCACCTGACAGGAGGCGGCCCATTGATGCAGCTTTGCTGCCTGACATCATTGGGTCGGTGGGGGACATAGCATCGTCTATGTTTGAATCGCTGCTTTTTAGATTGGCTTTTTCCATGGCCTACCACGGTGCCTTTAGGATTTCGGAGTTGGTAGCGCCTTCTAAGCAGACGGATTCGCGCATGCTGGTGGGTGACGTAGTGGTGAGTGGGGGGTCCCTGCTGTGCAGATTGCGACGCTCTAAGACGGACCAGGTGGGGAGGGGCCGATGGGTCACCCTGGTTCCGGCACTGGAGGAGAGCATATGCCCAGTACGGTTGGCGGTACAGTATGAGGCAGTAAGGCCCGACTGGCGGGGGTCGTGGTTGCTGCACTATGATGGGCTGCCAGTGACAAAGTTCCAATTTCGGTGGATGATGGGTCGCTGTCTGACGAGCTTGGGCCTTTCCCCCTCCCACTTCGGTACACACTCCTTCCGCATTGGGGCTGCTACGGCGGCAGCGGCAGCGGGTTTTTCGGGAGCCCAGATCCAGGCGGTGGGACGATGGAAGTCGTCCTGTTATAAGCGATACATTCGCCCCGTCGCCTGAGATTCTTTGCATAAGCGTAGCTGGCGGCGATAAGTTAGAGTAAGTAAAGGTTGCTTGGTTTATGCATATGTTATGTTCCCTATATGTTGTTTCGGTTACCCGTTTGTGATCCTACTCAGGGATTAGCCACTTGCCGCTGCGGGCGTGAGCCGACAGCGGGGGTCTGGAGTTATTTTGCTATTTTTGCCTGACTTGACGGACTGAATTCTAATCATTAATTCGGCTAATCTGTGCTATCAAAGTCCCTCAGCAGGTTTTTATGCTTTCACCTCCAGCTGAGTTATTTCATGTTCTACCCTACTTTTTCATACCCCCCCCCCCCCCCCTCCCCTTCCATCCCCCCCCCCTGTTTTATTTCGTTTTGATTTTTTACCTTTTCCTTAAAGTCTTAATGCTTGGCTTCAAATTCATTAGAACGGGAGATCGGCTAGGCCGTGACTGCTGCGACTTAGGAAGCTATAATCAAAAAATTTTTATTTTTTGGCAGATCCTTCAGGTTAACGCAATTGCTATTTCTGGTATAGATTTTAGTAACACATTTTACCCCTTTTCCTTCCATTCAGGTTGTTGCGCTGATGGCTTGTCCGTTTGGGTGGTCGGCCACTCGTATGTCTTTTGGGCAGCTAGGTTCTTGGCCTCTGATACGGCTCAGAGGTTCCCTGGAGGTCAGGGAATCAGATGGCTTGGTTGGCGAGGAATGATGTGGACAGATCTATTGAGTAGATTAGTCAGTCAAGCTAGGAAGCATGGTGTTCCCAAGGTGTTGGTTGTCCACTTGGGTGGAAACGACCTTGGGAAGAGGACTTCCTTGGAGCTAAGGTGGGCCATGATACAGGATCTGGCAAAGGTGGCCGCAGCATGGACCAATTGTGTATTGGTTTTTTCCCTGATGGTGCCAAGGTTGAGTTGGCGCGGTGTGGAGGACGGACGCGTAATAGATGAGGCCAGGATAAAGGTGAATGGGGCGGTGGCGAAGTGGGTCTTGGCCCACGGAGGCAAAGTGGTTCGCCACCCTAAGATTCGGTTTCGAGACAAACACCTTTTTCGGCCTGATGGTGTGCATCTATCCGATGAGGGGATGATGTTTTTCCTGGAGGATCTGTTCCTAGTGTTGCAGGAGTTAGGGTAGGTTATGGTGGCGGTGCGAGGACTCTGGGAGGGAGTCCTTCGCTTTTGGCGGAAAAGAACGGCAGTTTGTAGTTGTATCGCTTATTTAGGTAGTAAGTTTCAGTTTATTTGGTTTAGGTGCACTCACCTCCATCGACTTAATGGCCGCTCGACCACCCATCCGGGAGGCAGCGGCAGGGCACCCAGGAGCGGTGGGAAGTCACTGTGGGGGTTGTGTTGACACCTATTACCGGTTTTTGATAAGGTGTTGGACGGTTTCGGTCAGTTTACCAATTTAAGTTCACCAATAGTTTTATAGAGCCGTTCTTTTTTCTGCCACCATTTTGCCGAGGATTCGGCAGCTTAACAAATTTTCCATTTACAGGTTTGCTATGGTTAGGGTCAAATAAATAGCTAGCAATTTTTCTGCCAAAATCATGTCTCCGTGTCTTTATTTACTGGTTTTAGAAGGTAACTAAGGTTTACTTTAATAAAGGGGGTCCACCAAATATCACTAGGATGTTTATTAATTATAAGCTTTTAATTTATACATTGATGACTGTGCAGCACACTGGGCTGAGCTGAGTGCACACAGACTGAGTCACACTGTGTGACTGACTGTGCTGTGTATCGTTTTTTTTTTCAGGCAGAGAACGGATATAGCAGAGAGAAGTGAACGGATATATTATATTAAATAAAAGTTAACTAGCAACTGCACTGGTCACTGACTGTGGTAAACTAACTCTGTCTGCGACTCTGCACAATCTCTCTCTCTCTATCTAATCTATCTCTATTCTAATGGAGAGGACGCCAGACACGTCCTCTCCCTATCAATCTCAATGCACGAGTGAAAATGGCGGCGACGCGCGGCTCCTTATATAGAATCCGAGTCTCGCGATAGAATCCGAGCCTCGCGAGAATCCGACAGCGTCATGATGACGTTCGGGCGCGCTCGGGTTAACCGAGCAAGGCGGGAAGATCCGAGTCGCTCGGACCCGTGAAAAAAAACATGAAGTTCGGGCGGGTTCGATGCCAGTACCACTGGAATTATATGGCAGTAGTACTGGTCATATACGGCAGTATCACTGGATTTATACGGCAGTACCGCTGGACATATACGGAAGTATCACTGGACATATACCCCACCACCCTCTATGTTTTTAAGCAGGGAAACCAGCATGGACTGCACTGTGACACAGGCATAATTCTAAGTATGTCCTATTTATTTGTATATAGTGTCAGAAAATTTGGGGTTGGCATTTGGATGTGGGGTTCCCCATGCCTGTTCTGGCTGGGCTGTCTCAGGGCATCACCATTTAAATATACAGTCACTTTTTTTTATCATGTTTGTTTATTATTTATGTATGCACATTTTTTTCACATACTCTCTACCTTTAAACTCATAGTAGGGACCTGCATTTTATATCACTTTACTATCACTATTTTTTAGTGTGATGCCCTGGGGTGGTCCTTTGCTGGATCATGTTTTGGGGTTCCCTGCATTCCAGATGTAGGCCCCATAGTGTTAGGGACCTGCTCGACAAGATGTGAGCTGGACGATTGGTGGGCAGGCCGATATCATTGGCCAACGATATACCAACAACCTCTTATGACATATTATATTTTTTTATACTGTAATGATCGTTTAGTGCATCTGCACCCCCTTTGTCTGTATATACGGCAGTATCACTGGACTGGATTTATACGCCAGTACCGCTGGAATTATACGGCAGTACCACTGGAATTATATGGCAGTATCACTGGAATTATATGGCAGTACCACTGGAATTATATGGCAGTACCACTGGACATATATGACATATACTAGACTGCATTTGTATGCCAGTACTGCTGGAATTATATGCCAGTACCACTGGACTTATACAGCAGTATCACTGAAATTATACAGCAGTACCAACAGAATTATACGGCAGTACCACTGGACATATATGAGAGTATCACTGGACATATATGGCAGTATCACTGGACTGGATTTATATGCCAGTACCACTGGAATTATATGGCAGTACTACTGGACATATACGGCAGTATCACTGGATTTATATGGCAGTACCGCTGGACATATACGGCAGTATCACTGGACATATACCGCAGTACCACTGGACATATACAGCAGTACAGGGACACCACCACTGGACTGATGCAGGATAACACAGCGCCACTGCAATGGACTGGACTGGACTGGACTTATACAGCAGCACTGGACATATGGCAGCAGAGGACACCACCACTGTGACGGGACTGATGCAGCATAAGACACTACCACTGTACTGATGCCGGACAACACAGCACCACTGCAATGGACTGGACTTATACAGCAGCACTGGACATATGGCTGCAGAGGACACCACCACTGTGACTGGACTGATGCAGCACAATACACCACCACTGAACTGATGCAGCACAACACAGCACCAATGGACTGGACATATACAGCAGCACTGGACATATGGCTGTGGAGGACACCACTACTATGACTGGACTGATGCAGCACAAGACACCACCACTGGACTGATGCAGCACAACACAGCACCACTGGATTGGACTTATACAGCAGCACTGGACATATGGCAGCAGAGGACACCACCACTGTGACTGGACTGATGCAGCACAAGACACTACCACTGAACTGATGCAGGACACTGAGGACGTCCTTTCTTTACACTCTCCAATGCCAGAGTCAAAGAGGGTCAACTCGTGTCAAACTCGTGTCAAAGAGAGTCCCTTCAGTGAATCAGGGGCACTCTCCTGATTGGCTGTGTGCTCCTGTAGTGTCTGTCAGGCAGCACACAGCAAAGTTCCCACCATTGGCTACAATGGAGCGCATAGGCGCTACATTGTATCTGTGCCGTGTGCTGCCTGACAGACACTACAGGAGCACACAGCCAATCAGGAGAGTGCCACGACGTGGCGCTCCCTGATTCGCTGAAGGGACCCTCTTTGACACGAGTCAGGGGGGGTCCTGGCAGTCGGGGAAAGGGGTCCCATGTGTAAACATGGGGCCCCTTTCAGTGCGTGGTCGGGTTTCCGTTTTATTATTTTGCCAAGTACGTGGATTATACAAAGAACAGAAGGTACACTGGATTATGTGAGTATAATTTTTTTCACAGGTACCCCTAGGATTCTACATGGAGAAGAGTACCGAGCCTCGTGGGAACATAGGTAAGTATGTGTGTATGTTGGTGTGCATGTATGTAATAAAGTTGTACTGTCACGGTGTGTGTGTCCAGTTTTTATTGGGGTATTTTTTTAGTAGTAGTACTACAGGTACCAGCGGGCCTGGTTTTCCACCGCATGCTGGTACTTGTGGTTCTCCAAGTACCAGCTTGCGGGGGAGGCTTGCTGGGACTTGTAGTACTGCTACTAAAAACAATATTCACATTTTGTAAACAAGGCTATCAGCCCCCCATCCGCCGCCCTTGGATGGGGGGGACAGCCTCGGGCTTCACCCCTGGCCCTTGGGTGGCTGGAGGGGGGGACCCCTTGATTGAAGGGGTCCCCACTCCTCCAGGGTACCCCGGCCAGGGGTGACTAGTTGGGGTTTTAATGGCACGGCCGCAGGGACCGATATCAAAGTGTCCCCCGGCTGTGGCATTATCTCCCCAGCTAGTGGAGCCCGGTGCTGGTTTCAAAAATACGGGGGACCCCTACGCTTTTTGTCCCCCGTATTTTTGGAACCAGGACCAGGCGCAGAGCCCGGTGCTGGTTGATTAAATATGGGGGAACCCCTGTCATTTTCCCCCCCATATTTTTTTAACCAGGACCGGCTCAAAGAGCCCGAGGCTGGTTATGCTTAGGAGGGGGGACCCCACGCAATTTTTTCTAACTTTTTTAAGACTTTAATGAACTTTTTAAGGTACACAATGAAGCCCTGCACGGATCTCACAGATCCGGCCGGGATTCCTTGTGTTTTGTCAGGCAGTGTTTAACTCATCACTCCCGTAAAACACTGCCTGATATTACGAATCACATCGACATCGGAAAAAACGATTGTGCAAAACTCGGCAGCTTAGTGAATGACAGTATCACGATTCAAAAAGTTGCAGTAAAATGCACCCGATACCATTCGAGATCAAACACCCTTCAAAACGGCAAAAACACGAATATTAATAAATAAACCTCCATGTTTTTTGCATTTTTGTGGTCTGTGTGGATAGTTTTGTCATCTAGGACCCCCAATTGTAAAAAGGCATACCCCCGCGGGGCTCGCTTTGCTCGCCACGCTTCGGGCTCGGTGGTTCGCTGCGCTCGCCACAAAGTTTATGACAACTCTATGCCGACATGGATAGAGAATGTATGAAATAGTCCAAAAACATGTTACATTTATAAAAACAAACATTTGTCTATGTTTTTTATGTCGACCATTTGACCCTTTCGACCTTTTGACACTGTCGGCCTTTTGTACTGTCTACCTTTTTCATGTCGACCTTTTGACCCTGTCGACCTTTTGACCCTGTCAACCTAATTGACTGTCTAACTAGACACTGTCTATCTATCAACCGGATACCATGCTGGACATGCCCACTATCTGGAAAGTCTTGGGGAGGGTGCTGCTGCTATGGCCCATGGCTAGACCTTACACCTCTGGTGCTGCCCATGTGGGGCCACTAGTACAAATTTTTCCAGGGCCGCTTTTTGTTTCCAATCCGCCCCTGCATATACCCTCTATCTCCTGGTCATCAAGACAGGTTAAAGAAGTCAACTTGAGAGCTGATTGCTCCAAAGAGGCGCAAGGCCCTCCACTGGTGCACCTGGTGTGATGATAGCAATCCCAAAGTTTGTCTTTTAGGCGCCTCATGAAATCCTGTTAAAAGCATAAGATGCAATAGTAAATGCTGTCAAATCCCAAAATGTTTTAAAAGTATTTGTCACTGACGCCTGATATGGTATCATCATAGCATTTCATTATTACATCTGCAAACTAAAAAAAAGCAGAAATCTATTTTCTGTTTGATTTATATATCATCACACATCTGAATAATAAAACAAAAAGATAACTGGACATACTTCTTCTCAGTAATGCTATTGCAAGTGGCGATGAACACTTTGATCTGTTGGTCAATGTCCTACGATAGTCCATGTTCCGCCCCAGCCATGAGTTACCTGTATATATGATGCAACTGTTCCAACACAAGCTGCACCAGCACCTCAACTTCATGGGTTACACCTGGGGCCAAAAGCCTCATCCTCATGGTGGGACATGGTGAAGCTGTGTAGTGGAAACACACGTTTACTCTGGACTTGTGCACTACGGTTTATTTCTTTAGGATGACCTCAGACCAGTAATCATCATACAGTTTGTGTTCATACAAGAAACTGAGAAAAGTCCTCAGCTCCTCACAGAAGCTTCCCAAATGGCCCTATAACTAACTAACTAACTAACTAACTAACTAACTAACTAACTAACTAACTAACTAACTATCTGAGACCTTCCAGCATTGGTCTCACAGACAAATACCCCAGACAGGTTTTTATACCTTAGACTACTCCTCGCCCTCCCAGATTGACAGGCAGGCAACACAAGTAACCCTGCCTTCTTGAGGGAGTTTGTCACAGATGCCATGGTTATTCAGTCACATGCTTTCAGCTGCACCAGGATAAAAAGGAGAAATGCACTGAAGTCAATAAAGCAGGTAAGAAACACATTTTCTTTCCTCCAAATACGTGACTTATAATAATAATAATAATAATAATAATAATAATAATAACTTTATTTATATAACGCATTTTCTCCAACAGGACTCAAGATACTTTGCAGACATCAAAACAATGCACATTACAGAGAAGATGAAAAAGCTGACATATGTGTAGTAGTATGATTGACTCTGCATGGAAAGATCAACATGAAGCACATCCTGCTCGCAAAGGAACCATTGCTTAGGTTGCTGCTGGCAGGATGTGCAAATAGTGGAATAGCACATGGTGGGGTGAAAGTATGCTGTAAAAAAAGAAAAAAAATCACATGGTAAAAACACATTAGCAGGTAACTAACAGAAGGGGTAAATTATATATATATATATATATATATATATATATATATATACTCCATAAGAGAATCGGCACTCACTTCAATGATGTATGTTGCTCCGGTGCCCTCCGGTAAACTCCTGATACATATACTGGGGTATATAGGGGTAGGACTGGGGCAGTCCGGATGTCCTCAGCTGGAGGGGTAGTAGGCCTGGTCCCAGTGTTCTCATGTTGAGGAGAGGCCAAGTGGCAACTGTCGAGGCCGGGAGGTTGCGGTCAGTAACTCGAAGCTACAGCTGCGGCCAAAAGAGTGGGTCACATGCTCCGGGCACCATATCTCGTGGCCATGATGGTGCTGGGTTGGAGGACTCCTCTTCATAGGAGAAGCAGTCCCCCTGGCCACAGACTGCTAGCAGCAGGATTTGGTAATTAAGAGATGTCATGTCCCAGAGTGATGCATCAGCAAGGGCCCATAGAAGGGTTGGTCACTGGTGCTGGCTGCAGTTGCCGTAGCTGTTCTAGATACTCCCAAAGGAGCCCTGTTCACTGTAGCTGTTGGCCCCACAGTCCTTGTCGCCTCTACAGCTGTCTCTGTTGCGGCATCCTTCACTATTTTCCCGGTGGCTGTGGATGGGGTACCATTTGACCACTTCCACCTTGTATGCTCCATCGTTGCTGAAGAGGCAGACAAACAAAGGCACTTATTCTGGTGGACCCCCTGTCTGCGATGATTGCCACCATCTCCACCATACTGCACCATGAGAGATGGGCCAGCAGGTCCCCCTTTCTTAGGCTGCCGGTGAACAGCTTCTTGACCCTGGCATGGTCACCAGGCATGGAAAAGCCCTCCTGGAAGTCTGTGCGCTCCATCTCCACATCGCTGCTGTCCATTGCATGTGGAGAAGTGGGCATGGACCAAGGCATCAGCGGTGGCCGGTAGGTGGGTAATGGTGAGGAAGCGGACAACCAGGCAACTCAAGATGACCTCGGGCCCAGTTTATGGAAGTGGGACCCCGAGGGGAAAGCTCACCATGTGCGAACACACAATTCAGTAGCTGGAGATTTGTCAGCTAAACACACCTGGTTCCTCTGTAGCACACTGCTCCTATTGCCACAATATATACTGTATGTGTATTGGGATTGTGAAAGAGCAAAAATATTATGTTTGTAAGTTCCTGTTGCCATATTATTTATGTATCCTCTTGTTATATTTACTATAATATAAAATTTAGCATCAAGTCAGTAAAATCTAATTGCTAGTAGGTTCTTTTAGAACCCTGTATCCAAGGAAAATTCTAGATGGTAATAGCAGTCATATTAATTAAGGGTTTGGGGCAATCTGCGTAAGCCCAGTAGTGTGTAGAGGCTCGCAGCGACAGCTCGCATAGCATTGATATTGTTCACAAGCTTCATTCTGTTGCAAGTATGAGGGCAAACATCTGTATAATTGGGTCAATTTAATATACAGTATATTTGTGTGTTCTGCCAACATGTACCTTCTCTAATGGGACACTCTCTAAACTGATCCCAAATATCCAGAGCCGGCCATAGGCATAGGCAAACTAGGCAATTGCCTAGGGCATTTGATATGCCTAGGGGCATCAACAGCTTCTGCTGATTAAAATGATATGCGGCATGCCTATATTCTGTGTGTGGCATTTCTTATGCAGATACAGCCACAGTCTCACACAATATATAGGCATGCTGCATATCATTGTAATCAGCAGAATCTGCTTGTGCATCCTAGCCACATAGCAATGCAAATAAGATGCATTTAAAAAAAAAAAAGGTGCCCGACGTTAGCATTGAGGCAAGATTTATGAGGACACATCTGTATCCAAGCAGAGGCAGAGGTCACAGTGTTAGTGGCAGTGTGAGTGCTGTGTGCATGTGAGTGGGTTGATTGTGCAGTAGTGTTCGGAATATGTGTAAGGAGCATTATGTGTGTCATGTAAAAATGCATTAATAATGTGCAACATATGTGTAAAGGGCACTATGTGTGTCATATGTGTAAGGGGCACTATGTGTGTCATTATGTGTATAAGGGCATTAATGATGTGTGGCATATGTGTAACAGGGTACTACTGTATGTGTGTCATTATGTGTATAAGGGCATTAATGTGTGGCATATATGTAAGGGACATTATGTGTAAAAGGGCATTAATAAAGGTTGTCATAATGTGTAAGACACAATATGTTTATAAGGACATTAATAATGTGTAAGGGGCATTACTGTGTGGAATTATGTGTATAAATGCATTACTAATGTGTGGCATTATGTGTATAAGGTGCTCTACTATGTGGCGTTGCATATAGAAAGGGCACTACTGTGTCATCTAATATGAATAAAGAGCAATAGGTTGTGGTGTAATGTGAATAAGGAGCAATTCAGTGTGATGTAATGTGAATAAGGGGCACTACTGTGGGGAGTAACGTTTATAAGGTTAAGTAATACTACTGTGGGATGTAATGTGAATTATGGACACTATCGCATGATCAAATGTGAATAAAGTTGCAGTACTGTGTGGCGTAATTGGAATTGGGGTTACTATTGTGTGGCCATGCCCCTTGCCAGCAAAAACACACCCCTTTTTGGGCTGTGTGCCAAATGTGCGAACTGTTCCTTTTTAAAATATAGGGGGTACAAACACCAAAATAAGGACTGCTATGGGTGAGGGGTGATGGTGCTGGGAAAGAGGTGCAAGGTCAGGAGCGGAACCAGCGGTGATGCTAGGGGGCACCAGCCAAAATCTTGCCTAGGGCATCATATTGGTTAGGGCCGGCTCTGCAAATATCAATGTATTTACCTGGAGTGACCAATGTACTACAGATGCCGATGTTATGCAGTTTAACTCAGTTCTTCCATTCGCTTTCCTCACACAACTATTTCAGTTAACCAGTGGGAAATAGTTTATGTAATTGCGTACCGCTTATTTAAATGCTATAATCATACCAACTGTTCATTTAAATTATTACATCATCTTTCTCTCACCCCAGTGAAGTTCCTCAAAATGTGGTCTTTCCAATATAAATTCTGTTGTAGGAACTGCTGTGCCGAGGGTGATAGGAATGCCAGTGACCACCATGTATTACACATTCTGGTAGGAACTAAATGTGCCACAACTTAATATTGGTAAAACCCATCCTCACCTTCTCTCAGCAAGATTATAGCCAAAGTCCAGTTTGCATTTGGTATGCAGATATTGGGTATACCTTATTCAACATTGGCTTCATCTCCATTAGTTAAAGGTTTAGATGGCACCAGTTCATAACAGATGGAGAGGGAGTGAATCTAGTCGTGATTCTCTACGCCTACTGGCTGGCTTTAACTGTGCTGTCAAAGTTCTAATTGAGTATTGTTTCTACTGAGTAACCTGTACATCTTTTGCCAATTGTTATATGTATTCAGGGGCGCCACAATGTTTTTAGATTGGGGGTCCAAGATTTAGTTTAATTCTGGCACCCTTAAATTGCTGAATGTCGTTCCCTCAGGAGCAGATGGACTTACCAGCAAGACCACCTACAGTACCTGTCAGAGATAGAAAAAAGCTATGTAGATCTATATAGATATCTCTATCTATCTATCTATCTATCTATCTATCTATCTATCTATCTATCTATCTATCTATCTATCTATGAAGAGGGGGTGCTGTGGGGGGAGGGGAGGAAGAAGCTGGAGCTGAGTTGGAATAGGGGAGGAACTAATGAAGTGGGAGGGGGGAAGGGCGCAGAGCTGGTCCCAGAGAGGAGGCCAGTCCACAGGATATAGCCACACACTGCAGAGGCTGGACCTGGGTTCAGGACAGAGGAGGGCCCTGTAGGTGGGTAGAGATGGGCTGTGGGGGAAGGATAAGGAGGGCCAAAAGTACTTGAATGCATCGCTGCCTCTGCAATAGCATGACACACTGCATGCAGGGTGCAGTTCTGGGCAGCTATAGGTGGGTAGCAAACCAGTTGCGTAACTATCATAGGCACAGGAGATGCTGCTGTCATGGGGCCAATCAAACTGCAGCACAGTGAAAGACTCCACTTGGGGGCCCAGTGTTTCTTGAGGACCAGGTCCCTGAGACCAGCCAGAGATGGCAGCGCGGCATAGGTGAAATATGACCCACCTGAAGCCGACAGTGGGCCCTGATCTTGTTGCCACAGGATCTGGGAGCAGTGCTATGGCCCCCGCCACCCAGCACTCACTAGGTCCTCGATCACCTTCCCCATACCCAACCCACCCACCAGTCCCCTTCTTTTGACCCCGTTCTGTGCCCACTCCCACTCTGCTCTCTTTCTCTCAAACCCTGTCTGCTCTGCTCTGCTCTCCCCATTCATAACCGCCCCAGCTTTACTCTCTCTCGCCCCCACTGCTATGCTCTCCCCATCCTGCCCCTCCAACTGCACTGCTCTCCCAGTTCTCTGCCTCACTCCCACTCTGCACTACTTTTAGTGGAACAGTCAGAGAAATACTAAGATATGGCTACAGCAATGATAAGCTCGAAGTTGAAAGCATACAGAAAGAAACTCCTCCTGCCGCTCTGTTCTCTCTCACTCCCAGCTCTGCTCACCCCACGTCTCTCCCTGGCTCTCCCCATTCTGCAACCCCTGTTCTGCCTTCCCCGTCCTGCACCCCCTCCCTGCCAGCTCTGCTCTCCCTGTTCTGCCCCCCTCTGCGCTCTCTTCCCCAGTCTGCTCTCTCTCTCACCCTGTCCCTCCCCCTGTTCCCCTGTTCTGCACCTCCCACTCTGCACTACTCATTCTGCCACCCCTGCCCGCTTTGTGCTTCCTATTCTGCCCCCACTCCCACTCTGTGCTGCCCATTCTGCCTCTCATTCTCAATCTGTGCTCACTGCTCTCGACATGTTCTCCCTGTTCTGCCCCCCACTCTGTGAGCCCTGTTCTGCTCTCCACCCCTCTCCTGCTGTTTCTGCTTCCTGTTCTGTCCCCCTGCACTGCGCTCTTCCCCCACCCCCGCTCTTCACTACTCTTTTGCTGTCTCTCTTCCCTGTTCTCCACCTCCCCCTGCTCTGCTCTCTGGCACCTGTCCCCCAACACCCCGCTGTGTCTCCCTGTCCTGGCCATTCACCCCCTCTGTGCTCTCCGTTTGGCCCCCACCCTATGCTGCTTTTCTTGTTCTTGCTCTTGCAATCCTGTGCCCACCCACCTGCTCTGCTCTCCCTATTATGTGCCCCCCACCCTGCTCTGCACCCCTCATGCAGTCGCTGTTCCCGCTATGTGCTCCCCATTCTGCTGCCCAGCCCTGCTCTGTGCTACCCTTTCTTCCCCCAAACCTGCGATGCTCTCCCTGTTCCCGCTCTATGCTCCCTGCCCTGCTCCTTCTGTTCAGCACGTCCCTGCGCTCTTTGTTCTCCTTTCTATACCCCACCCCATTCTGCCGCCAACCCCTGATCTATATCACCCTGTTACTGTTCTGATCTCCCCATTCTGTACCCCCCTGCATGCTCTGCTCTCCCCATTAGCAACCCACCACTTTGTGCCTCCCCACACTGCGTTCCCCATTCTGCTGTCCACCTTTGCTCTGCCACCCCATAAACCTACTCTGTGTCCAACCCCGCTCTACGCTCCCCGTTCTGTCACCCAACCACTTTCTGTGCTCCCTGTTCCCTCTCTGCTCTAGCCACTCTGCCCCACACCCTCGCTCTACACTCTCTGTTCCTGCTCTGCTCTCCCCTACTTGCGCCCTACCTCTGCTCTGCAGTCCCCATTCTTCCCCTCACCCTTGCTCTGCACTCCCTGTTCCCACTCTGAGCACCCTGTTTCCACTCTGTTCTCCCCATTTTCTGCTCCCCATTCTGCCCCTCCACTAATGCTCTGCTCTCCCTGTTCCTTCTCTGCGCTGCCTGTCCTATACCCCCTGCCTGCCTCCACCCCAGTTCTGCCACATACCCATTTCCTATTATTTCTGCTCCCTGTTCTGTCTCTCTTGCTCTGTGCTCTGCCCCCTTATTATGCATCTTTCTTCCCTGTTCTCCTACCTCTACCTGCTCTGCTCTCTCGCTTCTGAGCCCCTCCCCGCTCTATGCTCCCTCTCCTGCCCATTCGCACCCCTCCACTCTGTGCTCCATGATCTGTATCCAACCTCTGCTCTGCACTCTCTGTTCTGCCACCCCCCATCTGTGCATCTTTTTCTGCAACCCGCTCTATGCTCCCACTGTTTTGCAGATCACCATTGTTTTTTTTTTTGTCTGTCAGACATTGATATAACTGACAAGATTCCAGGGTGACAGGAGGTAGGAGCCTGGTGTGACAGGGGCAGGAGGCTGGGGTGACAGGAGGCTGGAAAGATTTGAGGCTGGGGTGACAAGGGGTAGGAGGCTGGAAAGACACCGGGTAGCAGGTTGGAGTGACAGGGGTCAGTAGGCTGAAGAGACATGGGCCAATGGCAGGAGGGGACACAGGCAGCACAAATCTGGTTGAACCTGATATGATGACATATATTCATACACGAACAGGCATGTTCCAGTCAAAGTGGTCTCCTACTGTAAATGAATAAATACTGACTGGAGACTGTCTGACTGGGAAGGATCAATTTCTTCAGAGATTCCCCAGTGCAAAGCTCCATATATGTAAAATATATTTTTATTTTCTGTATCTCTCCTTCATTTCCCCTTACCCTGCATGACCTCCCCACACACACACTGCTATCTTACACTACCCCTCACCATGCACCCCCTTCCTGCATACACTGCTCTCTTACACTACCACTCACCTTGCACCCCCTCCATGGACACATTGCTCTTCTACACTACCCCTCACCCTGCACCCCTCTTCGCACACACTTCTCTCTTAATTGGTACACACTAGAGGACGTGTACTCAGCCTCACCTGGCATCAGCAAGGGCATATAAATGTGCTGATGAAGAGGAGGAATAGAGTGGCATGGTATGCCATGCTACATATGGCAGGATGGCATTGCAAGTGATGTCTGCTGGTCAAACCAGAAGACATAGCTGAGGATGGTGGGGAAGCGCAAATTGGGCATACACACTGCCAATATATGCTGAGGTAAATGATATATCGATGCAATCTGTCAGATCAGATGACATATTGTGTAGTGTCTACCCAACAATACACTACCCCTTTACCCGGCCCCTCCCCCCTTTTTGCTCTCATACGCTACCTCTCATGCCCCAGGGACAGTTTTATGCATAGCCCAGGGACGTGCAGTCAGGGGAGGCAGGGGAGGCAGTGCCTCCCCTGTCATAATGATTAATATAATACAAAGATCCTACTTTGTATTATTGTAATCATTTTCAGAATGAAAATGCAGCCAAAGCTATGTGGGAGGCAGCGAGAGCGCTGCCTCCCACTGACAATAATAAGGACGTGAAGAGGGGGGCGGAAGAGGGCAGGGCCAAGCTGCGGGCTGGAAAAGCCCATTGAAAAATGAATGAAAAGCGGCACTAGAACGTCTGCCTCATTGACAGGGGTCTGTGCCTTCAACTCACATCAAGGCACACCCCTGTCAATCAGGCAGACGTGATTGGACAATGGCAGGGGTAGACTGAGCCGGGTGGGCAGAGTGTCAGATGCCATTCCCCCAGGGCGGCCACATTTTAAGTACCGACAGACAGCAGTCCCTTCAGGTGGGAGCGTGACAGTCACTCACCAGCCGCTTCTGCCTGTGGACACAGCTTAACCACGGAGCTTCTGCAGCTCCTCACCTCCTCCAGTTCAGCAGGGCTTGCCGCAGCTTGAGTGCCCTACCCCCTCTCCGGCCACTGACAGCTCCCTGCAGCTGCCGGTGTCCCTCTGCTTGTGGGCTGCAGAGTGATCGTGGTGCTGGGCGCTCAGTGGAGAGATGAAGGAAAGTGCAGAGTGGTGAATCTCCTGGCTCTGGATGCGGACATATTGAAGTGTACCGCTGCCAGGTGAGTGCAAGGCCTCATTTTATGTAGCATACCTCCCATTTCTTCAAGGGCCCGATTTTTAGGGGGCGTGGCCTATCGGCGAGGGGGCGTGGCCTCGCGGCAAGTGCCGTGAATGCAAGCCACGCCTCCTTTTTGTGATTATGGGGGCATGAACAGCGCTCAGTGAGCTGTTGGCCATGCCCCCTGTCCCTCTCTACGGGGGGAGGGGGGGCAGAGCCGTAACTAGGTGTGTGCCGATGATGCCTTGCCCACAGCGCAAATGCACTGAGGGCGCACCATCGGGCATCACACCTGCTAGCTCCGAGCCCAGACTGCTGAAGGCACCACCTGTGTCCCGCTGACGGCGGCGCCACCCGCCTGTGTCCCTCTGAAGCCACCGCACACGCCCGCCTGGACACAACCGTGTCCCACTGAAGCTGCCACCACCCGCCCACCTGTGGTCCGCAACTTCTTCTGAACTCGAAGCCACCGCCACCCGCCCGTCCGCCTGTGTCCAGCTGAAGCCGCCGGCTTCAGCTGGACACAGGCGGGCGGGCGGCTTCAAGTTCAGAGTAAGTTTTCAAGCCGCTGCGGCATCTGTGTGACAGGCAGGCTTCTCAATGGGCCAGCGGCAGCCCGGCCCCCCTCCCCTGCAATTCGGAAGCCGCTGCCGCCCACAAGACTCCTGCTGCTGAAGCCACCACCCGCCCGCCCGTGTCCCGGTGAAGCCGCCGCCGCCCGCCCCTTACCCGCAACAGCACGTGAGTGACTACACTATACTACACTACACTATATTACACTACACTTCACTACAGTACACTACACCATAGTACACTACACTACACCCTAAGGGTAGGAGGGGTGTGTGTGTAAGGGGGAATCTGCCTGTCGTACTGTGTTAAAGGGGGACTCTGTGTGCTGTAATGTTTAAAAGGGGACGCTGTCTGCCGTAACGTGTAAAAGGTGGACGCTGTCTGCTGTAATGTGTAAAAGGGGGATGCTCTCTGCCGTAATGTATAAAAAAGGAGACGCTGTCTGCCGTAATGTGTAAGAAGGGGAAGCTGTCTGCCATAATGTGTAAAAAGGAGACGCTGTCTGCCGTAATGTGTAAAAAGGGGAAGCTGTCTGCCGTAATGTGTAAAAAGGGGACGCTGTCTGCCGTAATGTGTAAAAAGGGGACGCTGTATGCCGTAATGTGTAAAAAAGGAGATGCTGTCTGCCATAATGTGTAAAAAAGGGGACGCTCTCTCCCGTAATGTGTAAAAAAGGGGACACTCTCTGCCGTAATGTGTAAAAAAGGAGACGCTGTCTGTCGTAATGTGTAAAAAGGGGAAGCTGTCTGCCATAAGGTGTAAAAGGGGCTCTACCTGGTGTAGTGGCGCTACTGTGTGACATAATTTGAATAATGGAGACTACTGTGCACCATTATATGAATTGGTATTATTTTGTGGTCACACCCCTTTCCTGTGAAGCCATGCCCCTCTACCGGCGGTTTGCGTTAAGGGGGGGCGCTGATGCTGTTTCTTGCACACAGCACTAAAATGTCTAGTTACGGCACTGAGAGGGGGGCAGTTATGTGACCAGCGGTCAGGAGTCCGCCTTCCCTCTACATCTCGGGGGGACCTCCCCCTACATCCCGCCCTCTCACAATCCTGATGGTCGGCATGCCGACCAACAGGGACTATTTCCACTCGTGGGTGTCCACAACATCAATAGAGTGGGAATAGAAACTGTGGCTACCGCAGGTCACCACCGAGCCCGCAGCATGTCGAGCGAGCCCACAAGGGGATTGTTGCTCTCGAACCCCACCCGCATGGCATTCCGCTGCCAGGATTCCAGTGTCGGTATGCTGACCAGCGGTCTCACATACCACACCCCTGCCGAGAATAGACACTATGCAGGGCCGGGTCTACACCTTGTGGCGCCCAGTGCGAAAGTTTCCACTGGTGCCCCCCTCCCTGGCAAAACAGTTCACGAAAAATAGGGGCATGGCTTCATAGGGGAGGGTCGTGGCCACAGTTATGCCCCCAGTAGCTGTGCCCCCAGATTTGCCCCAAGTAGTTGTGCCCCCCAGTTGATTTGCCCCCTGTAGCTGTGCCCCAGTAGTTGTGCCCCCTGTACTTGTGCCCCCCAGTTAATTTGCCCCCAGTAGCTGTTCCCCCTGTAGCTGTTCCCCCTGTAGCAGTGCCCCCAGTATATCTGCCTCCAGTAGCTGTGCCCCTTGTAGCTGTGCCCCCTGTATGTGCCCCCTGTAGTAGTGCCCCCTGTATGTGTCCCCTGTAGTAGTGCCCCCAGTATGTGCCTCCTGTAGTAGTGCCCCCTGTATGTGCCCCCTGTAGTAGTGCCCCCAGTATGTGCCTCCTGTAGTAGCGCCGCTTTGAAACCCTAAAAAAAAAAATACTTACGAGCCTCGCTCCTGCTTCCGGACCACTGCTGCCGCTGTCTCCGGGCGTCGGCTCTTCCCTATGGGAGAGATGTCATGATGTCTCTCTCATAGCAGCGCCGCACTGACACTAGGGGTCAATTTTGACCTGTAGCGTCAGTGAGTGATGCGGGGCTCATTGCAGCCGGGGAGTGGGGAGGGAGGGAGGGTGGATCAACAGCGGCTCTTGTCACGGCGGCGGCGCCCTCAGGGTAGCGGCGCCCCGGGCAAAAAGCCTGCTTGCCCGTGGCAAGAGCCGCTACTGACGCTGGGCACATGCGCACAGCATCTATTCACCACTGCTCTGCTCAGAGCAGCGGGTGACAGGGGGATCTCCCAACTGCCCCCCCCCCCCTCCCCACCACAGGACACTGCAACCCGCGAGTGCGACAGCGGGACAGACCGTGAAAAACGGGACTGTCCCGCCAAAATCGGGACAGTCCGTAGGTATGCTGTAGGACTAGCTGTGCTGGTATGGGGAGTGTGACTAGTAGCTGAGGAGTTCCCGCTGTGCAGTTAGCGAGTTTAGCCAGTGCCTCCCCAGGCATTTACCTCACCGCACGTCACTGGCATAGCCAGCTATACAGCCGAGTAAAGGCCCCCTGCATAGTACCTGCCCGCACTCTTGTGGAAAAGGATATTAGGAATTTTAAGGGCTCTAGGAAAAGGAAACTCACAAAAAAAGAAAGAGAAACCATAAAATCTCTAAGAGAAAATAATCAAATAATAATTAAACCTGCTGACAAAGGAGGGTCAGTAGTAGTGTTAAATAGAGAAGATTATATAAGTGAGGTAAATCGACAACTGAATGATACAGAAACATATAAGAAACTTAGGAGTGATCCCATTTACCAAATTATCAGTAAATTGGAAAGTCTAATAAATAGGGCACAATCAAAAGAAGTGTTAACACAGAGTGAGAAAGATTTTATTATGATAAAGAATCCAGTTACCCCCTACTCTGTACATACTCCCAAAAATCCACAAACATATAAGCAAACCACCAGGAAGACCTATCATTTTGGGTGTAACTGTAAATAGTATAACATCAAATCTTTCAGCAATGGTGGATTATTATCTACAGCCATTGGTCACTAAAACTAATGCTTATATAAGAGATAACTCAGATATTTTAAGAAAATGTACTCAAATCAACTGGGATACCGAGTGTATTTTAGCAACTGCAGATGTTAGCAGTTTATACACTATAATTGATTGGGAAAAAGGTAAAGAGGCAATAACCTTTATTCTAACTGAAAGTGATTATTCACAAGATCTAAAGGACTTCATTATTGAGTCAATAGCTTTTATTTTAGAAAATAATTATTTCTATTTTAATGGGAGTTTCTATTTACTAATTCTTGGAACCGGGAGTTTCTATTTACTAAATCTTGTTTTGCCCCCAGCTATGCCAATCTATATAAGGCATATTGGGAACATCGTATTATAGATTTGGCAAAATATGGATGGGGCAAACCTGGTGTGCTGGTATTGCTTTATAGATGATATATTTTTTATCTGGCAAGGCGACCAAGAATCTTTAGACCTTTTCTGTAAATTTTGAAATCAAAATAATTTTAATATTATTTTAACCTTTACTACGAGTTCTGCCCTTTTTAGATTTGAGTATCAATTATGCACCAAAATATATAAAAAAAGAGACTGACTCCAATTCATACATAGACATCTCTAGTGAACACCACCAAAACTGTTTGGAAGGAATGCCTCTTGGCCAGTTTAAAAGAGCTAAAATAAATTAAACTGAAAATTAATTGTGTTTGGATGAGATGGAAAAAATTGGTAAAAGGTTTGAACAGAAAGGACACTCAAAAAATAGTATATCGGAAGTTAAAGAGAAGGTAATAAAAACAGATAGATAGGATCTCCTAAAAGAAAAAGAGGAAAAAGATCAAGAGAATTCAAAGTATGAATGGTCAAACATAAGTCAATATATCTCCCATTTTAGAGAATTAGGGCGAAGTATCTCTCGAAACTGGCAATTTTTAAGAGAGGATCCTATTTTAAAAGAATATCTCCCATCTAAACCATCTTTCATGTACAGGAGGGCACGATCTCTTAAGGATAATTTAGTAAAGAGCACATTACAAGAACTTAAACCTAAGAGTGATAGAACAAAAGATTTCCACAGATGTGGTTCTTGCCTTATGTGTCACTCCACGTATATACATAATAATCAAAGGAAGGTTACCTCATTCCAGATTAATGAAAAATAATATATTATAAACAGCTTTATACCAGCTTTATAACCTGCCATTCAAGACACATAATATATATGGGTGGTCTTCTGTATGCCGAATGTCGGGATCCCAGCGCACAGTATACTGGCGCCGGAATCCCGACACCCGGCATACCGACAACTATTCTCCCTCGTGGGGGTCCACGACCCCCCTGGAGGGAGAATAAAATAGTGTGGCGCGCGTAGCGCGCCACCATGCCCGCAGCGTGGCGAGTGCAGCGAGCCCGCAAGGGGCTACTTTGCGCTCGCCACGCTGTCAGTATGCCGGCAGTCGGGCTCCCGGCGCCGGTATGCTGGGCGCCGGGAGCCCGAGCGCCGGCATACCGTACGACACCCAATATATATATAATAGAGTGTACCTGCAGGTTAATATATATAGGAAAGACTACAAGAAATTTAAGAAAGCGAATAACGGAACACATATATAATATTAGGAAAGGAAACCTTAGTCACTCTCTTTCTGAAAATTTTAAAAAAGTCCATAACGGCTCAGAAACGTGTATCAAAAGATTTCTGGGTATAGAACAAATAAATGAATCCTGGAAATCCAAGGACATAGAAGTTAGACTAGCTAAACAGTAATGCAATGGATATATCTGCTAAATAGTCTTCTTCCAGGGGGTTTAAATGCAGATTTTAAGTTGAAATGGTTTCTTAATTAATGTAACAAAATATTTTGTATGTTCATGTATTAGTTCCCTCAGTTGTATTTTTATTTGTGCTAACCTCACTTTTGATTTTTTCATGTCTCTTTTCTCTGGAATTAATTCATGATAATGTGGACACAACAAAACTCCATTTTCCGACGTAGGGATGGACAGCATGGGAATACAAGTACCGTGGTAGCTTTTTTAATGGAATATTTGGAGTTTTTATTGTGTATAGGAAAGAAACATCCATCTGTAATCAGTATTTCCGGGTTTTAAATTGTACCATAATGGGGCATGTATACTTAATGGAGTTCTATGAACCGCATTACTTTTTTGGCTTAAATAATAACTTCTGGTCCCGGTGTGTAATACCAAATTGTTTCCTTACAAATATTTAAAATGCCCGCTCTAATATATATTGTAAACGCCTGCACCTCTTATTACCATGTGCCATGAATGTGCGCTATACATAGCAAAACACTGCATCCCATAAGAGAAAACAATACACCCACACATTATCTGAGTTCCAAAGCTCATTGATGTATATATTTGTTATTAAAAGGATATGGATTCAATATATTACAATGTACACTATACCTATAGTTACATGGTTACAACTCATACAGTAAGCAGTTAATACATACAGTTACATACAGTTACATACAGTTACAGGCCAGCATACCATACCATTCCCTCAATGCATCTTATATCTCTCTCTCTCAGCAAATAAATACAGGAACTGATCTGGCAGCAACTCCATCATCGTCTGATACAACGCAGCAACTGAGAACTGTGTGTCTCTGCAATGTGTTATCTAGTTTTGGGGGAGGGAACTTTCTCATTCATGATGAGTCACTAGTCTGTATGCTGAACAGGTTCAGCCTTGAAAACATCAAAAGGGCTGGCCTGAGCTTCCTGTCCACTACCTGTTTGGAATATCTATTGTTCTAATAAAAGTGATTTTAGCTTTCATACATTTAATCATAACTATTTGTTGCAATGTCCTACAACTTAATAACAAGTATCAAATGAATCTACACATTAATCTGGTTGCTTAAATACCAAATATGACAGGTCTATCTTGCTTCGTTCAAATAATACACATTCATGACATTACTTCATTATATATAATTTTAAATCATCATGATGTCTGGCGCTTGATATTATTATAATTATGTACTGTATGAAATAAGTGTCGAATCCATCTCTGTGGCATGTCCGTGTAAATGCGTGTGTTACCATATATTGCTGTGCTCGCTGCGCGTATTTGCAAGTATAGCGACTTATAATGTGTGTAGTTTGTATGTTCTTTTTATGTAATATTTTTGACTTCGACAGTCCACCCTTTGGCAGCAAATAATAACTGCCATCAATTATTAACATAAGAAAAAAAATAATTTCATACAATAATCGGTGACCTAGACATAAGTATGTATTCATTTTCGCAAATCAGACACTTGACTATATTTGGGGAAGACAGGGAGGAGGACGAGACATCCTCTATGTGCACTCGGTGGTCACGGGACCACTGGTTGGGTGTGGGACAACATTCAACCTATAAAGTATGCTGGACAGTGCTTTGGCCTGTAATGTCTGATTTGCAATGAACATTTCACACATACATGTACCTACACTGATGTTTGGATTCGATTGAGGTTCTGCTGGGTAGATGAAGAAGACACAAACAAATCGTGAAAGTGACACACAAAACTCCCATGATCTACATATTCCTATCATTTTCTGAACAATGTTTCCACTTCTGGAACGTATGCTAGGTCTGTTTAATAATTGAACAAGGGTTATAAGTAGTGTCCTTCCTAAATAACATAAACCTTCGGAGTTCGGGGAGAGCCACTCATAAACCTTTCTTCCACATATATTAATGAGCTCTTTATCTGCAATGTGTGAATAGCCATTGTCTGATTGTTCCTGATTACCTCCGAACTCCATAACTACTAGACCTTTGATTTTTCTCTGGCTTTAACAAACTGATCGGCTAATCCTGGGATCCTATAAGGAAATCACTTCTTCCTCCAGAACCAGTTCCAGTCCCACACTTGACTCCTCATAAAAAAAACCTTGCAAAAATAGAATATCCTGAAAAAAAAATGTTTATCAGCGGGAAAGAGAGAAAAGAGAAATAGAACAAAACAACTCTTGTTCATAACAAATCAATTACAATGACTGGTCTTTCTGCAATCCTTTAGTACGCTCAGGTAGTGTTCAACAGTGCCGCCTCTCAGTCTTCACGGAACAGAGTCTCTGGTGATACTTTTGCAATCTCATTCCATTTACGAGTTCCTTCCGGACTACCAACTTTCCTGCAATGGGAATCGTGGACCCAAGTCTCTCTCTCGGCTACTTTCACTGGGGTGCTGTCAACAAAACTTGGTATGGTCTTTCCCACCTATCTATTAGGCAACCTGAGCGTAAGAACAATCACACAGTCTCTTGGTTCACAATCAAGGCAGTTAGTATTTGGCATACCAGCAAGCAACAGTTTCAATTTCTTTTGTCAAGTTCTCAAATGCTGGCTCATCTCAATAAGGTACTGTACTGTCACCTCATTGGTGTATTTCTGATCATTGTGCGGATCAATCATGACATGAGGTTGTCTTCCAAAAACAACCCAAAAAGACACAAATACCAAAACCAAAACAAAAACAAATTTCGAAGAGGGTGATTCGTCAAGTGAAGATCTGGGAGTGGTTCTGATGCTACATAATACTAGTGGCAGTATCTATGATCACATTGGTACAATTTCAAGCTTTGCTCCTACTTCTAGGGGTACCATTATCTACACACAAATTTCTGCGCAATTTTTCTTTGCGGTAAATACAGCAGCATCCGTGGTGGCAGGAAATGCCTCTACCCAGTTTGAGAAAACATCAGTGCACACCACCAATACATAACAATAATTCCTAAAGGGTGTTAACTGTACAAAGTTGATTTGTATTTCCTGAAAAGATCCGTCTGCAGGAGGGATATGGGATGGCTCTGTTGGTATTGCCTTACCAATATTCTTCCTCAAGCAAGTAAGACAGGTCATTGCTCCCTTATCTGCATGAGAATAGAATCCTGGTGCACACGAGTAGGCTCTCATTAGCCTGCACATACCCTCTTTGCCTAGATGAGTCAGACCGTGTGCCACCTCAGCTAGACTTGGAAGGTATGCTCTGGGGGCTACTGGCTTACCGTGTCCACCTGTCCACAGTCCTGAGGACTCCTGGCCATACCCCTTTGTCCTCCAGACTGCTTTTTCCTGTAGGGAACACAAATTTTTCTTTTTTTAATTTTCTATCGTGTGTTTGCAATGTAGAGTATCATGAGCATAAGTAAAAAAAATATCTCTAGAGGAGAGAATGAAGTAGAAAATGAAAAGAAAAATGTCAGGTTTGCCATTCACCAACAGGCATATCAGTGTCTATACAAAATTTCCCTTCACCAGTATTCCCATTCTCCACCCTTTGTGCGTGACAAGGCACACTGCAGTAATACTGGTGTTATCGTGCTGTTGAGATATACTGGGTTGGGGCAGAACTCTGAAGGACCTAGGCATGTGGAGTTTAAACTGTACTTGGGTCCATGTATTGTACCACCCTGTGTGAACGCAAAAGATGAAGAGGAAACTGTGAAGAAACAGAATAGAGGTTGGTGACAGATGAGTTTGTAGAGGTGGAGAAGATTTTATAAAATTTTGACAACTGGATTGGGCACTACGGGGAAGTGATTCTCTACTTGGTCTACTCTCCTTAAAAAAAAAAAAATCTGTGTTTATCGTATCGCTATTGGGACTATCCCAGCCACCAATCCAGTGTCCTGTCCATCCTAAGTTCATAGGGAACCTGGTATCTGTGAGAAAATTTCCTCTACCGGTGATGGACATGCATCTAAAACAGTAGGATGCGACATTAGCCTTTGAGGGGTGTCTAGTATATCTTGTACTTCTTGAGCATGGTTCTCAGGTATATCCAAGAAGACACCCTCAGGAGTACAATATATGACACACCGCATTTTACACAAGTCTCTGCCGAGTAGATTAGTCGGAGCCGATGCAGCCAGCAGAAAAGAATGTTTGGTTTGCAAGGGCCCTATCATAATCTCTGCAGGTCTACTCAAAGGGTATTGCTGCACCGTTCATGTTACTCCCATTGCCCGAATCTGTGTTTTCTATATGGCTCGTGATTCCTTACTATATGTCCCTTGGTCCCGTCTATGTGTTTAATAATGTGGCTTGTGTTTTCTGTCTAGGGGGTCTATATTGACTATGTATCCTACTACTCCTACAATATCTGGCAAAATGCCCTTCCTTCCTACAAGTGTAACATATTATTGATATAATATCTGGGGTTTGGACTGATGGGTCTTTCCTGTATGTGCTAGTATACTTACCGTCCTCAACCTCTCCACCTGTTGTTCTCTGCGCCTAGCACTATTCTTGTGATGTTCAATAGCACACTATCTAAGATTAGCTACTGTGACCCCTTTCCAATTTTGCAAAGAAGTCTGCACCTTGACCCTCAATGCCTTATTGAGCCCGTCCATTTGCACAGAGACATCCACCTCCCATTTGCCGAATTAGTGTTTACCAGTGATCTTATCCAGATGGAGAGTTTTCTATTACTGCAAAAGACCAAAAAAAAAAAGTTTAACAAGCTTCTAGGTCATGCGAAGTATTCATTCAATCCTTCTCATCCCGTATTAAGGGTCTGTACATGGTCCAAGAAACATTTCCGAGCTCATCTTGACTAGGGGCATTACTAGGAATGAATACTTCTTATATGGTAACTGAAAGAAATACCCGGGGGTTACCTTGTCTCTGTCCGCTTTCCTACTGGCAAATACTAATGTGCGGACAGATTTTTCTCCATTTCTGACGTTAATTTCTTGATTTTTTTGTTTTATTTTTGGGTTTTACTATATATGTACACGAATGATAGCATACTTATCTGTTCCACTGGTCTCAGCCACTTCCCCCACAGGCTACTGCTTTTCTTTTACCAGTTGGATACTCCTCTGGGTACATGAGAAATGGCTGAAAACAATCAGGTCACCTTCTCCTCCTAAATAAAACTTCAACATTCATTAGTACATATATAGGTTACAGTCATATTTTTCATATTTTTATTATTTTCTATAGTTTGTGTGCTGGTTGTAACTGCTTCCACATCTACATATGGTGGTGTACTTGCATTCTCTCTTTTTTTCCTTCCTACTTGTTTATTGTCGCTACAAGTTCAAACAGTTCTTATATTTCCATTCTTGTCTGATATGACTTTGGTTAGACATACCACCTGCAATACCTTAGGATCAAACTCACCAACCCCTCTTGCTGCAACAGGTTTAAACAATTTGTATGTCTGACCCTTTGTTTTCTGGATTTTATCAGACATATCCTTATCCTTAAGTTCTGCAGTACCTCTGGTTCAAAGCTGCCCACCTTAGGGAATGGTACCTTATCTTTGTCAGTCATACGAAACCATTCATTGCAAAAAACTTCAGCGTGTGGACCATATTTTCCACACATAATACCTTCTCGGTTTTAAGTCTGACCTTCTCAGTCCCAACTCTTCTGCCTGTACCTTGGCTACCATACGTCCCTTAGTTGAGCAACTGGCGCCCATAATTTGTGGGTCTTGCCTTCTCGGCTATTCCCACAAATACCAAAATACTCAATATAAGGCGACGGTGAAAATTCTCCGAGCGCTTCCACCAACTCTCGTCCACGTTGGCCGGTACTACCATACACTGTCGATAGCGAAGGCGATGTATCCAATTAAGGGGTCCTATCAGACCTTACAGCACCGTAATTTCTTTCTGTGGAAGTTCTGTTGGAATATTTTCCTGAGAGTGGCAGCAAAAAATTCCTTTTCGGTATCTTTCAACTGGAATTGTTTGTAGGGTGAAAAACAGAGAAATTAGATAACTATCCCTAACCCTTTCCAGTGGAAGCCCACCAGGGAGATTTCCCGACGTTATCAAATAAAAACCCCTTTGTCTATACAATCACGTCTGCGTATGCTCTTCCACAGTGCATATAACACAATGGTATCACGTTGTGCTGTGCAGAACACACGGACATGCGATGCAATAGCACAGCCTATAGATACTAGTTATCTATATGCCCTACGATTGCTGTAGACCACTTAGCCTAGACCACTCCAGACCACTTAGTTGTATGGGATCACTAAGACCACTAAGACCACTTAGACCACTTAGTTCTAATCACGCAAGGTAGCGAACCCTACGCCACCGGGCCTCTACTAACCCAGTGTTACCACTCCAGCCACTTAGACCACTTAGACCACTTAGTTCCTGGGTTCAGCTCCACTCACTCCGCTTTCACTCACTCAAATACGCTTTGTTTTTCCGTACAGAAAATTTTCACTCGTTCTGATTGGCAGCTTTACCCCCAGAGGCAATACAGTTTAAACAAAAGTTTTATACTAATTTGCTTTAGAAACCAGGTAGTTTTGTGCTATTGTAGCATGGCTACTATCCCACCTTAAGTGAACAAATATCGTGTGGTTTTATTATGCGCACACAACCCTACGCAAGCTTGCATAATTACGCAACCATGCATACCCCTATGCCACGTGTGCGGCCTTGCGCCACGTGCACGTTTTTGTACGCTGTCCTCACGTTCCGTACCACGTGTACAAATGTGCGTTTGCAATTCAACAAACCACACAGTCTCTATAAATGTGAGCAATACTGACTATAATCGCTCACTTAACACAACACCCAGTTTTTTCTTAACAACCATGCCAGAACTGCGTTTGTGTCTATAATTACTCCCTTAAATACTGTTATTTCAAATTTACCTATATAGCAACAAATGTATCCAATTTCACACAGATCTATAATGACTGCAATAATCTATAATTTAAATGATATGATTCAGATTGGATAGCTATTTTGCAGAACATATACTGATGTAAATATACACATAATTATAATAAAATTATATATATGTACCATTCACTGGTCTCCTATGAGACATCTTACCTCTTATTTGCATATCAAAGCTATGTGCTTTTCACTGCTAAAAAAAGCAGTTACACAGGTTAATTTGCATTTCAATGGCTATCCTCCCTAGTAAGCAGATTCTACAAGTCTTGGAAGGGAAAAAAACAAAAAACAAAACCCTTTCTTTCCTGTTTCTATCTGTGTGCAACCCCCCACTTGATGTAAAGTAATTACGCACAGACAAGAAGGAAAGGTAAAAAAAAAAAAACTTATCTCACCATTTACTCTCACTAGGCCCAACTGAAACTATTTGTAATTGACTATGGCATGGGTTAAATAAATGCATTGGTAACTCATAAATGGTGCTTGATGTTACAAAGGAAACTAATTGTTCTGAGCAGACTGAAAATCAGCTATTTAGAAAGTGACCTTCCTAAAATGGCCACTGCTCCTTCCCCTTCCACATTCATGAGGTTTACACAAGATGGTGAACAGACCATGTGGTTAGTCCAAAATGGAGGACAGACCATGTGGCTTACTTTGTCACAAAGAAATCACACATTATACAAGCACCAGAAGTTATTTTAGGCCTGAGTTTAAAAAAAAAAAAACTATATCAAGGCTATGCAGCAACATTTAAATGCACTTTTAAATCTGCTTAACAGATAAACAATCCAATCTGAATCAAACACAATATGACTTATTTGAACTTTGTTTTGCAACAATAAAAATACATTTTAGCATCTTAAATATTATGAGAAACACATTGGGGGTCATTCCGAGTTGTTCGCTCGCAAGCTGCATTTAGCAGCTTTGCACACGCTAAGCCGCCGCCTACTGGGAGTGAATCTTAGCTTATCAAAATTGCGAACGAAAGATTAGCAAAATTGCGAATAGACACTTCTTAGCAGTTTCTGAGTAGCTCCACACTTACTCGGCATCTGCGATCAGTTCAGTGCTTGTCGTTCCTGGTTTGACGTCACAAACACACCCAGCGTTCGCCCAGACACTCCTCCGTTTCTCCAGCCACTCCTGTGTTTTTCCCAGAAACGGTAGCGTTTTTTCGCACACACCCATAAAACGGCCTGTTTGCGCCCAGAAACACCCACTTCCTGTCAATCACATTACGATCACCAGAACGAAGAAAAAACCTCGTAATGCTGTGAGTAAAATACCTAACTGCATAGCAAATTTACTTGGCGCAGTCGCACTGCGGACATTGCGCATTCGCATTAGCGACTAATCGCTCCGTTGCGAGAAAAAAATAACGAGCGAACAACTCGGAATGACCCCCATTGTCCCTTCAATTTTCATATCATTGGCTTACTAATAACACAACAGAACACATGGATATGATTTTCTCAGCTTCACGATGCGTCCACCACAAGCTTATCGACCACAGCGTCGCGTTTATAATGTACAGTGCATCATTAAGACCATGATATCCCAGACGAGCCCCCATCTGTAAATACCAAATTGTTTCCTTACAAATATTTAAAATGCCCGCTCTAATATATATTGTAAACGCCTGCAGCTCTTATTACCGTGTGCCATGAATGTGCGCTATACATAGCAAAACACTGCATCCCATAAGAGAAAACAATACACCCACACATTATCTGAGTTCCAAAGCTCATTGATGTATATATTTGTTATTAAAAGGATATGGATTCAATATATTACAATGTACAGTATACCTATAGTTACATGGTTACAACTCATACAGTAAGCAGTTAATACATACAGTTACATACAGTTACATACAGTTACAGACCAGCATACCATACCATTCCCTCAATGCATCTTATATATCTCTCTCTCAGCAAATAAATACAGGAACTGATCTGGCAGCAACTCCATCATCGTCTGATACAAAACAGCAACTGAGAACTGTGTGTCTCTGCAATGTGTTATCTAGTATTGGGGTAGGGAACTTTCTCATTCATGATGAGTCACTAGTCTGTTTGTATGCTGAACAGGTTCAGCCTTGAAAACATCAAAAGGGGCTGGCCTGAGCTTCCTGTCCAATACCTGTTTGGAATATCTATTGTTCTAATAAAAGTGATTTTAGCTTTCATACATTTAATCATAACTATTTGTTGCAATGTCCTACAACTTAATAACAAGTATCAAATGAATCTACACATTAATCTGGTTGCTTAAATACCAAATATGACAGGTCTATCTTGCTTTGTTCAAATAATACACATACATGACATTACTTCATTATATATAATTTTAAATCATCATGATGTCTGGTGCTTGATATTATTATAATTATGTACTGTATGAAATAAGTGTTGAATCCATCTCTGTGGCATTTCCATGTAAATGCGTGTGTTACCATATATTGCTGTGCTCGCTGTGCGTATTTGCAAGTATAGCGACTTATAATGTGTGTAGTTTGTATGTTCTTTTTATGTAATATTTTTGACTTCGACAGGTGGAACACATAGTGAAGAACAAACATCTCCCCCGTCTACTTCCGATAATGGAATGCAGAGCATATCCGGCTAGCGGTGGAACGCTTACCATCTATTTTAATCTGAGGCAATAGACCACAAGTCGTGTAACATTTCCGGTTAGCAGTGGAATGCAAATCGCACACTTCCGGTCACGGCAAATGGGACATAGATGCAGGAAAATAAATGGAAATACAAGGAAAAACACATACGGATTTAGGGCCTAATTTAGATCTGATTGCAGAAGGAAATTTAATAGCAAATGGGCAAAACCATGTGCACTGCAAGGGGAGCAGATATAACGTGCAAAGAGAGTTAGATTTGGGTGGGTTATATTGTTTCTGTGCAGTGTAAATACATGTTATATGTGCCCCCCCTGCAGTGCACATAGTTTTGCCCATTTGCTAACAAATTTGCTGCTGCGATCATATCTGAATTAGGCCCTAAATCCGTATGTGTTTTTCCTTGTATTTCCATTTATTTTCCTGCATCTATGTCCCATTTGATGCGACCGGAAGTGCGCGTCTGTGTTACTTCGCTCCAACAGCTAGATTCCTGCATGTATCCTGTGTTCAGCCTCAGCTGCTGCATAATTTATACTTTGCCTCTGTGTGTCTAGCTGTCCAACTGCACATCCTTTACTTTAATCATTACCTCTCTGGATTCCTGGGGCTGATTGGAACAGCCACATATAAAATCCCTTACTGGTCACTCCCAATCTGCTGGTAATAGTTCCTGCTACATTTGAGAGCCAGTCAGCCCTGTGAACTCTGATACCCTGCCTTTTCCTGATTTGAACCAGCTTTCCTCGAATTCAGATTTTTGTGTGGATCTTCCACTCAGAGTCTAACCTTTCGCATTTATTTCATTATTGTTACCACCTTGTGCATTTTTGCATTTATAATCAGTTAAGTTGCTTATATCACCCTGTGCATTGTTGCATTTACTTACCATCTGTGCTTTATTATTATACTACTTTGTGCATTGTTGCATTTCATATACGTTCAGTGTTTATTATTATATCACCCTGTGCATTGTTGCACTTACGCACATTCTATTATTTATCTCCGTCTATATATTTAGCAGCGTTATTAAGGTTGTGTCCAGGGAATGTCTCACAGTACTGCATATACTCCTGCCCAGCCTCCAATAGTCACCTTGTCCTTACATAAGACCTGGGGGCATCTGAGTATGGGGTGGACCTAATTCACCCTGGAAAGGCAGCTGTTATAGGTGAAGCCAAGCATCACAGGAGGCTAAAAGACTGCTGGGCAGGGGTAATTGCATGAGCATCACCAAGTACCACTACTGAGTAGCAGTGGTGTAAGTTCGTCACAGTTGCCCGGAGGCTAGATAAATTTTGGTGCCCCCCTATTTCCTATATTAAGATAAATATATGTATGTATGTATGTATGTATGTATGTATGTATGTGTGCGTGTATGTGTATATATATATATGTGTGTGTGTGTTTAAATCACACATTTCTTAGCAGTCATACCCAGGATTAGAATCCATGACCTGTTATACTAACAGCAGACACTTTACTGATGGAGTTATTTGCTCCTGTAGAGGAAGCATGACAATTCTAACTATATGAAATTACGTGTAATTGTCAGAGAAGTATCTTCATATAGTTAAAATTCTCATATTTCCTATACAGGAGCAAACAGCTTCATCAGTAAGGTGTCTGCTTCCAGTGTAATAGGTTGTGGTTTCTAATCCTGGGTGTGACACTTGTAAAATGTGTATCTACAGTATAATAAAGAGGGTGTGATTTGTAAAGTGCAGGGACCAGTGAAGAAGTCGGCCACTGAAAAGACAGCGACAGCTATCAATTAACTTAATTCAATGGTGTCACAGAATGGGAGGAAAGGTGCCCCCCTTCAGAGCAGGAGCCCGGCGGCAGATGACTCCGTTGCCTCCCAGAGTTCTGCCTCTGCTGAGTAGTCACTGTAACAGTATCATCAGCCAAAAAAATGTAGCTTCTGGAATTGCCCTCATAGATCATACACAGCAAAGCGTAGCTCAAATCCTGGCTACTCAAATTCAAGGTCTGACCCAGCAGCTACAGAACCTTACTCTTCGGGTGGATTCACAGGAAGTGGGCCAAAGGTCTCAATCAACTTCACCATCTGTTCCTAGATAACCAAAGCTTAACCTCCCTTATAGGTTCACTGGAGATCACAAGCATTTTGTGAATTTCCAAGAAAGCTGTAAGCTCTATTTCCGGCTTAGGCCTCATTCTTCTGGATCAGAGGCTCAGCGAGTGGGAATTGTGATATCTCTTTTGCAAGGTGATCCTCAAACATGGGCTTTTGGTCTCCCGGCATACCATCCAAATCTTCTTTCTGTGGATTTCTTCTTCAAAGCCCTGGGGGTGCTCTATGATGACCCTGATCGGGCAGAGTCTGCAGAAGCAAATCTCCGAACACTTAAACAGGGTAAGAACTCTGCTGAAGTCTATTGTATGAAGTTCCACCATTGGGTCAACGATTGTGGTTGGAATGACCCAGCCCTTTGGAGCCAGTTTCGGCTGGGTCTTACTGGACAAATAAAGGATTATTTGGTTCAGTACCCGACTACAGAAACTTTGGACACCCTCATGGAGCTAGCCATTAAAGTGGATTGGAGGATCCGTGAACGGAGGATGGAGGTTCCGACCCCATCATCTCTATGGACAGTTCCTGAGGTATTAGAAGATTCAGTGGAGCCCATGCATGTCGGGGCTTACCATCTTACCCCTCAGGAGTAGTACAGGCGTTGCAATCTTGGCTTGTGCTTGTATTGAGGGGGTAAAGGGCACTTGGTGAACACCTGCCCACAAAAGGCGGAAAACAAGTAGACTTAAGTAAAAAAAGGGGGATTTTCTCAGGTCTCTCTTCCACCTCCCAGAATAATTCAGTGATGCTTCCTGTTAATATCTCCGCACCAACCACCCAGTTCAAAGTTTAAGCTTTTGTGGATTCTGGTGCCGCTGGCAATTTCATGGACTTGGAGTTTACTTGAGCCTGGGAGATTCCTATAGAAGATCTGGATTCACCCTTGTCTGTCTGTGGCTTGGAATGGAAACCACTTTTTAATGGTAAGGTGAAAACTCGGACATCGCTCCTTCTATTTACTGTCGGAATCATGCATTCTGATGAGATATCTTTTTACCTTGTCCATTGTCCTTTAACTCCCATGGTCCTGGGGTTGCCCTGGCTCAAAACACACAAGTATTCAACTGGAGTACTGGAGATCGGTTTCCTGGAGTCCAGAGTGTTCCCCAAGATGTTTGACGGTTCCTGTGAGGACTTCAGTACCGCTTCTTGAAGGGTTGCCAACCCAATACCAAGCCATTGCCGATGTCTTTTCCAAAAGTCAGGCTGAATCTTTGCCACCTCACCGTCCCTATGACTGTGCTATCAACCTGATGCCCAATGTCAAACTCCCTAAAGGCTGACTCTAAGCTTTATCTTTACCGGAATCCAAGGCTATGGAGGAGCATATTCAGGAGAGTCTTGAAGAGGGGTTCATTAGCCTCTCAAAGTCACCTGTAGGGGCCTGGTTCTTCTTTGTGGCCAAGAAGAATTGTTCTTTTCGACCATGTATTGACTATCGGGTACTAAATAAGGTCACAGTCAAAAATTCCTATCCTTTGCCACCTATCTCGGTCCTGTTCGATCAGCTGAGATTGATCTCCTAGGAGCATATAATCTTATCCTGATTAGACAGGAAGATGAATGAAAGACCACTTTTAATACCCATTCTGGCCATTATGAATACCTGGTAAAGCCATTCAGTCTCTCAAATGTTCAATGATGTTCTTCATGAATTTTTAGGAAACTTTGTTGTGGTGTATCTGGATGACATCCTGATTTATTCACGATCCCTTCAAGTACATCTGGTGCATGTTAGGGCCGTTCTTTAGAAACCCAGAGAGAATCACTTATATGGTAAACTAGAAAAGTGTGAGTTTGAAGTTTGGAAAATTGCTTTCTTGGGATATATAATCTCCCCCAAGGGGTTTCCATTGATCCTAAAAAACTCCAGGCCATTCTTGATTGGGTTTGTCCCACTAATTTAAAAGCCATTCAACGTTTTCTTGGCTTTGCAAATTATTATAGGAGATTTATTTGCTACTTCTCATCTATTGTGGCTCTTATTGTGAACTTAACAAGAAGAGGTGCCGATTCCGTTCATTGGTCCCCACGGGCCGTAAAGGCATTTGAAGATCTTAAGAAGGCATTTATTTCACCCCCTGTTCTTCGTTATCCTGATCTGGATCTGGCCTTCATTGTTGAAGGCCAGATCCAGTAGGATCCAAGCGACCGCAAACTCCACCCTTGTGCCTTTTTCTCTAGGAGGTTTTCCTCAGTTGAGGTGAACTATGATGTAGGAAATCAGGAACTCTTAGCGGTCAAATGGCCTTGGAGGAGTGGAGACACTGGTTGGAGGGGGCCAGACATGCAAATACTGTTTTCACCGGTCACGAAAACTTGACTTACATCGAGTCAGCAAAAATATTAAATTGGATGTTTTTTTGAAAAAAACATAAAAACAGCTAAAATCTCAGAATTTGGGGGTAATTTTGATCCTATGGTATTATTCACCTCAATAATATTCATTTCCACTCATTTCCAGACTACGCTGAACACCTCACAATATTGATTTTAGGCCAAAATGTTGCACCGAGATCGCTGGAAGACTAAGCTAAGTGGCACAAGTTGACGGCAAAAACACCTGGCCCATCTAGGAGTGGCAATGCAGTTGAAGACAGGATGGTAATTTTAAAAACTAGGCCCCAAAGAGCACATAATGCAAAGAAAAAATAAGAGGTGCAAGATGGAATTGTCTTGGGATCTCCCACTCACCCGAGCCCTCCCACCCACCCTGATGTTGTTTAAACAGGATATGCAGTTTAATAAACCCCATCATTTCAGTGACAGGTGGTTCCCCTGGAAAATGCTCGCCAAGTTCTCCGAAACATAGCTAGTTACAAACATATCACCTCCTTCTTTGATGACTTTCACATTATGAGAAGAGGCAAGAGGAAGAGGACAGTGTCAAGAAGGTGATTAAAAATTAGAGAGCCACACGCTTTCACCTCCACTCCTTTATTGGTGTGGAATGGAAAGCACTTCAACCTAGAAAATATATAATTACAACATTACTGGACAAACTGAAAAACTAGGGCCAAAGCCTTCAAATTTGTACTCTCATCTCCATTTTCAGGGATTAAGATAATCTCGGATTTAATGCTGGGATGCAAATAAACTGGTGTATACTATAGGCTCAAGATTAGATATTTTCCCCTCCACTGAGTCTGGAGACTTATTTTATGAAAATCTTGTGGGTTTATTTTTTTCCATTTTTTTATTCCATTTTTAGTTACGCGCATGTGAGCATACCTGTGTGTCCCAGTTTAGGGCCGGTTCTAGCCCTTGTGGCGCCCTGGGTGAAAATAAGGGTGTGGCTTCATAAAGGGGTGTGGTCAATGTGTCCCCAGTAGTATTGCCCCCGTTTGTGCCCCCAGTAGTATTGCTCCTGTTTGTGCCCTCAGTAGTATTGCCCCCGTTTGTGTCGCTTTTTAAAACATTTTTAAAAAAAGTAATGCTTACCATCCCTGCTCCTGATTCCCGACTGCTGCTGCCCTCCGTCTCTGGCCACTGGTGCCGCTCCTCTGATCTATGGGAGAGACGTCATGACGTCTCTCCCATAGAACCGCAGAGACACTAGAGGTCAATCATGACCCCTAGTGTCTAAGTGCCGCTCCCACAATGCAGTGCGGTGCACGATGCACCGCACAGCAGTATCGGCACTGGGGGGCACCACCAGTAGCGGATCTTGCCACAGCGGCGGCACCCTCTGGAAGGCGGCGCACCGGTCAAAAGTACCGTGTGCCCGTAGCAAGATCCGCTACTGTCCCAGTTACACGCATGTAAGCCAGGGATGTGCGGTGAGGTAAATAACTCAGGATGCACTGGCTATCCCCAGAGCTAGATTTATGTGCAATATATGAGCCAAATGGTACATCTGGGCATTATACACAGGAGCAGCATTATACATGCCTGGAAATTTGATGAGTTTTGATCAGAGATGTGCGGAAAAGATAGTCAGGTGAGGCACTGCCTCACCTGCCATAGACTTTTTACACAAGAGTTTGGGCTATAAAAATTATTAGAATAATGCAAAGAAGATATTTCAAACAAATTATTGGTATTTTTCATATACTTTATTCAGTGAAATCTCTAGTTTAAACATAAGTATGACTGGAAAGGCTCTGCCTCACCACACCGCACGTCACTGGTGTAAGCATACCTGTGTGCCTTGTATATTTATTTCATATTTAATTTTTAAATAAAGCAGCCCCTTAGATGTTTTAGCAGCACCTCCTGAGCTCCCACACTACAAGATCCTTCAAGCAAAGAATATTGGAACATATAGGATCCATACAGAATGCAACCAAAGATCTTGAGAAAATGAGGAAATTAACATTGGTTGCTCTGCATTTTCTGAATCACCACACAGGCTCATGGGAGGACCTGAGAGTATGCGGTTTGGAAAAAATCAAACTGGCGATACGAGGAGGAGAACTCACTAACACCCTTTTACGTAAGGAATGTGAATGGACAATTAAATTGGGCACGTTGAACCCAGGAGGACTCAATGAGAATATCAACTTTGGAGCATTCCTTCCAACTTAAATACCCTACTCCTTAAGTAATAGCTGGTAGCAACCAGATTAAAAATTATTTTTGACGTAGGTGATCATTATAGAAAGCATCATAATAGTCTGTCATAGATTACACCCTGTCCCTGTGTATCACTAAGTTTATTATATATTTCAAGCTAATATACTCACCCACACTTTGTTTTTATTGTGTTCTCTCCCCTTTTTTTCACTCACTGTTTGTTTTTTTGAGTTCACTTGCACTGTTATTCCATATTGGGGTACCTGATTAGCACACACATTTTAACATGAAAATTCCCCTACTCCAGGGAACACTTCATTTCAGCACTTCACATTATAGCAACTCTACCGCCAACTACCATCACATCTATAGTCATTGACTATTTTGATCCATACACTACAATCATGAGTGACAGTCACAGACACAAAGGTCCACGTAGTAACACATTAAGATTTAGCATTCAGCACCAGCCCTGTTTTTTAGGTGTGTCTTTTTCACACAATAACACCAAAACATAACAATTGGTTCTATACACATTCCAATTATTCTGGTATACACATTATAAGTTATAATAATCCAATATAATGTTTGAAATATAATAAGGAGGGGCACTCCAGAGGCTAAACACTATGGTTGAAACCGATACGCTCCTCCAATTGATCATCATCTACTTTTCCTTTTTTCTTCTATCCATCACCCTCATTGAAGGGTGCCCTTAGTTTAATAAACCCCTATAGGATGCCTGGTTGCAGAGGGGACCCCCTTCCTGTTTTTACTTATGCTAATAAACAATTAACTGTTCTCCCATGACAAATGGGACTGGACAAATACTCTGCCTAAACCCACATTTCCTCATACTGATTACTATCTGCTTCTCCTACTTTTTCTTCTTACCACCCTTATTGATGGGCGCCTGTAGTCGAACTAACTCCTATAGGATATTTGGCAGCAGAGGGAATTCCATCCCATCTTTACCACTGCCATCGATTAAATTTTGTCCCTCAATAAACAGGAATGGATACTCACATCAGGGCCACACTCTTTGTCCTTCTGTTCCCTTAGGAAGTTTATAGATTTGAGAGCAATAAGGGTTAATTCCCATAACTCCTACTAGGGTTAACTCTCCTAACTCTCATTTTGTCTTCTCCTCTCTATTCTCATTTCACCCTCTGTTTTGCAGCTTACTATTGCATTAAGGGGCATCTGCCCCACAGGATACATTCTTGTTTCTTAATTGATATAGAGCTGAAACCTTTAAGGTCACTAATTGGTGACTAGATATATAATCGTTTAACCTGCACGTTTGCAGTATATTTATACAAGTCCAGGATCTCAGAGGCATGTACAGAATATATTTATAATCAGTGCCGCTCCGCCCCAGAGAGCTATGATTGGCCAGGCCTCTCGTCATAATCAGGACGGGGGCAACCTGTAATTCATGCAGCCCGTGAACAAGCAACTGTGAAACGTACGTTGGGAGGAGTGAACGTGGTCACAGGGAGTGCACGCACGTGACTGCCGAAGCCAGCAGGACACAGACCCGCTTAGCCACTCTATCCTCACCAGAGACGCTGGGCAAGTATAGACGGCAAGGAGGTGACGAAGGACTTCCCATAACGTCACTAACATAGTACGGTACCACCAACATTACTTTTTACCTGGGACGCCGGACGGCTATGAACGGTGAGTAGGGGTGGACGAACCATTACATGGTATGGTACCACTGATACTAATCACGTTGTGGTCGGGAAGCATACTGGCTAGTAACGTAGGTGTGTGATATCCCTTACACACTTTTACTTTACAGGTGACGTTTATAAAATGTAAGTTTTGTGTATGTTTTCTTAGTTTCCCTGTCCTTCCTTTCTTGATATCATCACACTCTTAGCAGTAAGGAGGTTTAACTCCTTGCGTTGTGAATTTCCACATCAAGGAAAATCTTGTAACGTTTGGAGTTCTTGATATACAGTGGGGCAAAAAAGTATTTGGACAGCCACCGATTGTGCAAGTTGACTACTTAAAAAGATGCGAGAGGTCTGAAATTTCCATCATAGGTACACTTCAACTGTGAGAGACAGAATCTGGAAAAAAAAAACTAGGAAATCACATTGTATGATTTTTAAACAATTTACTTGTATATTCTTGTGGAAAATAAATATTTGGACACTTAACAAGCAGCAAGATTTCTGGCTCTCACAGACCTGTTACTTCTTCTTTAAGAAGCTCTTCTATCCTCCACTTGTTACCTGTATTAATGGCACCTGTTTGAACTGGTTATCTGTGTAAAAGACACCTGTCCACACCCTCAAACAGTCAGACTGCTACCTCTCCACCATGGCCAAAGCCAGAGAGCTGTCTAATGACACCAGGGACATAATTGTAGAGCTGCACAAAGCTGGGATGAGCTACTCGACAATAGGCAAGCATCTTAGTGAGAAGAGATAAACTGTTGGCGCAATTATAAAATAATGGAAGAAATACAAGATCACTGACAATCTCCCTCGCTCCATGCAAGATCTCACCTTGTGGGGTATCAATGATCTTGAGAATGGTGAGGAATCAGCCCAGAACTACACGGGGGCACCTGGTCAATGACCTCAAGAGAGCTGGGACCACAGTCACAAAAGTTACCATTAGTAACACACTATGTCGTCATGGATTGAAATCCTGCAGTGCCCGAAAGGTCCCCCTGCTTAAGCCAGCACATGTCCAGGCCCGTCTAAAGTTTGCCTGTGACCATCTGGATGATCCAGAGGAGGATTGGGAGAATGTAATGTGGTCAGATGAGAGCAACATTTTACTTTTTGGTATAAACTCCACTTTGCCATGTTTGGAGGGAGAAGAATGATGAATGGCATCCTAAGAACACCATACCCACTGTGAAGCATGGGGGTGGAAACATCATGCTTTGGGACTGCTTTTCTGCAAAGGGGACAGGACAACTGATCCGTATTAAGGAGAGGATGAATGGGGCCATGTATCGTGAGATTTTGGATAAAAACCTCCTGCCCTCAGTAAAAGCATTGAAGATGGAACGTGGCTGGGTCTTCCAGCATGACAATGACCCCAAATACACCACCCGGGCAACTAAGGAGTGGCCCCGTAAGAAGCATTTCAAGGTCCTGGAGTGGCCTAGCCAGTGTCGAGACCTCAACCCAATAGAAAATCTGTGGAGGGAGTTGAAAGTCCGTGTTGCCCGGCAACAGCCCCAAAACATGACAGATCTAGAAAAGATCTGCATGGAAGAGTGGGTTAAAATACCTGCTACAGTGTGTGCAAACCTGGTCAAGAACTACAGGAAACATTTGACCTCTGTAATTGCCAACCAAGGTTATATTACAAAGTATTGAGTTAAACTTTTTGATTGTCCAAATATTTATTTTCTGCAAGAATATACAAATAAATTGTTTAAAAATCATACAATGTGATTTCCAGATTCTGTCTCTCACAGTTGAAGTCTATGGTTGAAATTACACACCTCTCTCATCTTTTTAAGTGGGACAATTTGCACAATTGGTGCCTGTCCAAATACTTTTTTGCCCCACTGTATCTCCTCACTTCTTTCAGGCTGCAAGACGGTGGCTCACCCTCTCTCATTCCCCATTCGATACCTTATGTTTGGCATGATGGGAGAACAGCAGAAGGGTGTAGATACTACTGTCTCAGCTAACACTTAAATCAATACTTATTTCAGAAATGGCTACGCGGATTACCTCGAGACACTGGTGCCTCATACCTCGGTTGTGATTATTCTCACTCCCATGTTTATTTACTGCACCAGTTAGAATGACCAGATGATTCAAATCCTTCACTTACCCTTGATAGTGTATGACGGTCATCTTTAGAAAGCTTATACATTTGTATCTAGAGAAGTATTTACAAGGGGATATACTATTATCCATTCCCCGTCTGGGCCAATATGCCCTCGCAAAAGTGGCATTTTGATTTTTGCAAACTCCATTCAACCTACTACCATACCACACGGTATATGCCCAACCTCGTTCGATCTTGGAAGCAATACAGTGTTGGGCCTGATCAGTACAAGGTTGGATGACCACCTGGGAATATCAGGTGTTGTAGGTTATATATGGTTATGTCACAGTAAGAAGATTACTTGCATGGCTTCTGATACACAAATTATGCATTTAAGCAAATGAAAAACCTTATCTCTTTAATATTTTCACGGTTAAAATAATTTTTTTGTTCTAAAATTCAACGGTATTAACAAAACCTTTGTATTACTTAGGCTGGTTTTAGTGTTTTTCTTTTATTAGGTACAGCATAATAAAAGTTATGTTTTAACACAACAAAAATTACAATCTTTAGTTTATGAAATAGAGTGCTCCCAACCAAGGTAACTTCTTTTTCTTCTACTACTTGTATACTACAGGCTCAAGATTGGATATTTTCCCATCCACTGAGTCTGGAGACTTATTTTATGAAAATCTCATGGGTTTCTTTTTTTCCATTTTTTTATTGTATTTTTATTTACATATTTTGTGGCAGATGCCTTATTTTGTTTTTCACAGCTCTCAGTTACACGCATGTGAGCATACCTGTGTGTCCCAGTTACATGCATGTGAGCATTCCTGTGTGTCTTGTATATTTTTTTCATATTTAATTTTTAAATAAAGCAGCCCCTTAGATGTTTTAGCAGCATCTCCTGAGCCCCCACAGCAGCCCCGGATGGGGCAAATTGAGTTCGGGTGGGTTTGGGACAGTTCTAAGCAGGACTGTGCTGTGAATTTTTTGTTAGTCAGCCCCTGCTCTAGTGGAGCTTACCACTCTACAGTTGAAAATAATTTCATACTATAAGTAGGATTGTGGGAGGAAGCAATGCTAATCTCTGTGCACGCAGCATGCCTCAGCCTGGCAAGCCAGACATCTTCCTGGCTGTAAGCCATCATGAGACTTCATACTGGGACTTATTCAGTAACTGTTTGTGCCTCACAGGAGCTCCTGACTCATGTAGTGCCGCAGTGCAATGGAAAGCTAATGCAATGCAAGATCACTGAAACGCTGTTCTAACACCGCGAGATCTTGCGATAACCCTATACAGCCCTTAGGAAAAGAACCCTGTACAACAAATGCGCATCTTCTAAATAAATAATCCCAAAATGTGGAACATCAATAATAAATCAAAATTAAGGTTTACTAATTGGAGCCATTCATTTGAGTGAGTCCCTAACATGAATTAATTGAGAAGAACCTCTCTCTAATGTTCCGGCAGAAAATCTCTCTTTTATCTCTCCGGCAGTTGCGCTGGATTATGATTCTGTTTTTTTCTGAGTGACACTGACTTTGGCCACAAATGTGGTCTCTCCCCACTTTATTACAAAACACTTTGTCAAAATATATATTTCCGTTTCCACCTTTGCGGCTATGTTTTCACAAATCAGTTTGTGATGTTGAAGCTTGTTTTATATCTACTCTAGGCTTTCATTTAAACCTAGGTTCAAGAACAGCAGCACCCCTGGAATTATAAGGCAGCACCCCTGGATTTATACAGCATAGGCAGCACCCCTGGAGAATTACACAGCACAGTAGACAGGCAACAGCACCGCTGGACTTAAATGACAGTGGGGCAGCACCCCTGGACTGATAGGGCAGAGGGGCAGCACCTCATAAAGGTCAGCACCCCTGGAATCATGTGGTAGACAAAGAAAATATGTGCAAGATGGAATTGTTCTTGGGCCCTCCCACCCACCCTTATCTTGTATAAACAGAACATGCACACTTTAACAAACCAATCATTTTAGCGACAGGGTCTGCCACACGACTGTGACTGAAATGATTGGTTTGTTTGGGGCCCCACCAAAAAAGAAGCAATTAATCTCTCCTTGCACAAACTGGCTCTACAGAGGCAAGATTTCGTCCTCATCCTCAGATCCCCCCTTCAGTGCTTACATTCTCATCCTCACAGAGAAATAATATTCAAACAAACCACATCATTTAGGTGTCAGTGGACTGCTTACGCTATTACCCAAAGTTTCTGAACTTGAAAATGACTTATGTTGAATGCGCTGCATGTGACATATAAGGGAGGATGTTCTTAGGTGGCTAACATCCCTTACCCCTAATTATTATGGATTGACAAAGGCAACAGATGGCTTGACACCTGTTGTCCGGATTTGTGAAGAAATATTTCCACACCGAAATGGTGGCTTTTTTGGTATTTTGCCTAGGCATTACAATGGGCTTTTTCATCCCATGACCAACAACTGTCTCCACTGGTGCCTTATTAAAACAAACCACATCACCATCAGAATCCTCATCAACAACATCCTCCTCAGCACCAGCTACACCAATATCCTCCTAATCCTGGTGTACTTTTACAGTGACATCCTTAATCTCAATATCAGCAACTGGACTGGCAGTGCTCCTCCCAGCACTTGCAGAGGGCGTGCAAATGGTGGTAGGAGCCTCCTCATCTCATGCAGTGTTGTGAAGGTCAGGCCTAGACATCGCAACCGCGGACAGTGCCAGCACACCTGCATTTTCACAACACCCCAGTAATTTTACAGCATACAGGGCCAGTGTACTTTTATTTTAACAACACCCCTGTATTTTTACAGCATAGAGGACCAGTTTACTTTTATTTTAACAACAGCACCCCTGTATTTTTACAGTATACAGAACCAGTCTACTTTTATTTTAACAGCAGTACCCCTGTATTTTTACAGCATATAGGACCAGTGTACTTTTATTTTAACAACAGCACCCCTGTATTTTTACAGTATACAGGACCAGTGTACTTTTATTGTAACAACAGCACCCCTGTATTTTTACAGCATACAGGACCAGTGTACTTTTATTTTAACAGCAGCACCCCTGTATTTTTACAGCATACAGGACCAGTGTACTTTTATTTTAACAGCAGCACCCCTGTATTTTTACAGCATACAGGACCAGTGTACTTTTATTTTAACAACAGCACCCCTGTATTTTTACAGCAAACAGGACCAGTGTACTTTTATTTTAACAGCAGCACCCCTGTATTTTTACAGCATACAAGACAGGGCCAGTTTAACTTTATTTTAACAACTGCACCCCAGAATTTTTACAACATAAAAGACAGGGCCAGTGTATTTTTATTTTAACAACAGCACCCCAGAATTTTTACTGCATAAAAAACAGGGCCAGTGTACATTTATTTTCACTGCATCCCAGAGTTTTTACAGGCAGCACCACTGTATTTTCACAGCATGCAGGAGGACAGTGACCTTGCCCCCTGTACAACACAGTGATGACCAGGACAGCAACACCCATGTACAGCTGAAGCACCCCTAACAGCACATGAAACACCAGTGACAGCCACGACAGCACCCCTAACATCACAGTGACAGGACAGCACCCCTAACAGCACCCCTAGAGAGCACACGCTGACCCTACCCGATGACACCACCCACAGAGAGAGACAGAGGTCTGTATCCCTCACTCTTCAAGTCCAGAGTGAAAATGGAGGTGACGCGTGGGTGTTTATATGGAATCCAAAACCCGCGAGAATCCGACAGTGGGATGATGACGTTTTGCCTCATTCTAGTTTCCGAGTTTGGTAAAATGTCCCAAGCCGGATTGGGATTCTGGCTTAGAACGTAATGTTGGGGGGCGAACCCGCTCATCTCTAATTTTAATGTAATTGTCCTATTGTATTGTTTAAGTGTAATGTTTGCAGTTAAGTGTTGCACTGTGACACTTTATCTTGCCCTGTACGACTATGCACTTTATTTTACCTTTCCCAATAAATGTAATATCCTATTTGTTTGCACCTTTAAATGGTTTGATAGTGTGGATATTTATTTGGTTAAAAAAACATCTTTCTGGAGAAAGCACAAAATTCTACCATCATTTTTTCTATTTTTCTGGTTATACAAGTTTCTAGTGTTTACTTGTTTGATGTTAGGATTTGCTGCATATTTTCCAGCTAACTGCGCATAATAATAAATCCACCTTTTCATTTCTTCAGCGTGGAGATGCGTCACAGCAGGAAGTATTATTGGCCCTATTGTCCAGCACCGCACTAGAGTACAGTACAGTGAAGTAGCACCATATAAACTACAGCTCCCAGCAGCCCTTGCTTGTTTAAATACTGGTGGATTGTACGCCTCTTTGCTGGAGAATTGATTCCTCCCACATTCGTACCAATTTTTATGGACAGTGTCGGACTGGAGCATGAAGGGCCCTCCGGGGGTATGCAGTGGTAGGGGCCCATGAAAAGAGGTGTGGCCAGCCTCCAAAGGGGGTGTGGCCAGCCACCACAGAGGTTTGGATAACCATTATAGAGTACCTGGTCTGGACTCCATGATAATTTATATAGTAATTAATGCTAGTGCATGCATGATAATGTGCCAGATTAATGACAGCAATGTACTGTAGAGAACACATCATAATCCTGTGCAGTATAAGGTAACATATGTATAATATATAATTCAAGTGCACAGTCTAGAACCTGATCCCTAGAGGAGGAGGGCCCCCAGGCAGTGGGGCCTACCGGTGGTTTCCCCTGTATCCCTGTGGGCCAGTCCGAGCCTGGTTACGGATGACATATCTGAAAGAAGGTCATAAAGCTGAATGTGCCCAGAGAGCCAGAAATTAACTGATTCATTACAATACTAAATATTGACAATGTTGGGCAGAGAAAAAATAAAGAAAGGGGGCAAACACAAGAGGGCAGAGACAATACCAAGGGGAAACACAATGGGGGGCAGGGGGACGACGACAAGGAGCATGAGAGGAATTAACACTTAGCAATACTATAGCAACTGCATGACATGGACTTCCAGTAGCAATGAGAATACCTTTAAACTTCTAAATGATAAAGAGTAACAGAGCCAGGGAAGTGAAATGAACACCGACCGACCAAACAATGTAAAATAAACACAAGGAAGCAGCATGTGCCCCTAACAGCAAACCCAGAATATAAATGTCAAGGAGCTGTAGACCATACATATTAAATGTATAAGGTATTTAACCAGTCAACATCTAATATGAGAGCTAATCACATAATAATCTAATCATTTTAAAAAAAATCATCCAGAAAATGGAAAGGAGAAACAGGACATTCTCACAATCTCCATGTAGCATAAGGAAAAGGAGGACATGCAAAGCAGAGAAAGGCAGAAGGTCACTGATATCCATGGAATAGTTCAGGTGTCATATTGCAGAGGATCGGAAATTTCGACCCTGTCAGCACGGAGATAAGCCACAGCATCCGCTGTGGAGGTGAAGTCCTTAAGGTATGAACCGTCATACTGTAGAGGAATAAATGTTCAGGGTACAGCAATCCAAATTTGCATCCATACTTAAAAAGTTGACAGCACACCTGGGAGAATGCTTTTCTTGCTTGAGAAAGCTCCATGGAATAATCCCAGAAAATAAACAATTTATGTCCTTCCCATGAAATGGCTTTCATCTTCCAAAAACATTCCAAAATGCCACCTTGTGGAGGTAGCTGAGAAAACGGAACAGTGTCACCCTTGAGTGAGAATTAGAGGTGATGGGGGGGGGAGGGGGGGGGGGGTAATGGTCAACTCAGTGTACCCTCTCCATGGCCAAATCATGATGTTCTTCCTCAATTTTTAATATTGCAGGTAATGCAATGGAAAAAATGTGCTTAAGCGAGGCCTTTCACAGATTCTGTTAACCCTACCAAATGAATATTGTTCCGGTGGGACAAGTTTTCCAGATCCACTTTATTCCATAGCTTACAGACATCCGTGAGTACTTTCTTAACATTATGTGTAAGATCAGCCACATCATGAAGTGCAGAATTAAGCTTGTTCTCAGTATCAGAGACTCTTTATGTGAGCTGCTGCAACTGCTGTGTGATGTCTGCCACTGCCTGCGACAATAGGGAGCCCATTGTACCCTCCAAAACATCTCTATATGACATAGGGGCATCAGAGGGCCACCATACCTTCACTGCTGCAAACTGGGTAAGCGCATCCATCTCGGCATGGCACCATATTGGGTGCTGCCTGGCATTTCTCTTGTTAAGGCTGTTATGAGGAGGTTAGAAGTCCTGGGGACAGGCATTGGTCCATCAAGCACCAGTGGGGATTTGCCGCTCGGGGTGGAGAGTACAAAAGGCTGTGGAAAAGGTGTTTGACCCGGGTAGAGGGCCTTATTCAGATGTGATTGGAGTTCCATACTGCACTGCAAAATATCGATAATCAATACTTTGCACATGCGCAGGACCCATTCTGTGCATGTGTGAATGGGTCCTGCAACACAGACTGTCAGTGATTGATAGTCTACTGCTGTCTGGGAGGCTGGGAGGGGGAGGTAACAGCCTCCATTTGTGAAAATGAAGGTGTGTTGCCACCGTTTAGATGGTGGGAAGAGGCCATGGATCTCCATCATAGGATTAAGATTAACTGGCCTCTGCGATGGGTGGCTTGTGCTGTACCATTGGTGCCGTAAGCTGTCTGATAGTGACTGGGTGGTCTATTCATGAAGCAGTGAAAAGAGTGGACAAGTGAGCCAGTGGAGAAGTTGCTCATGGCAACCAATCAGTGCTGAGGTAACATTTCTAAAGTACATTCTATAAAATTATAAGTAGCAGCAGATTGGTTGTCATGGGCAACTTCTCCATTTGCTCACTTCTCCACACATTTCACTGCTTCATGAATAGACCGATACTGCGTCCTAGAGCGCAGGTCAGATCACTACTGCAGCAGTAGCCATCTGCTTGTAATACAGTAGATGCCTCCTGCAGCAATACCATACAGTGTTATCACTGCTGCTTCCAAGGAATCAGCATTGATAGCAACTCCAACCACATCCGAATTAGGCCCTGTGAGCAGAGTCCTGTGATGGAACCTCTCATTCCATCAATTCCGGAACCAGAAGTCCCAGAAGATATTTTGTTTTCCAACAAACCGTGAAATATGCAGAACAATGTAGAACACATTGTAAAAAGTAGAACAAATTAGTAAAAGAAAATATACAGTGTATATATAAATATATTCTAAAAATAATAAAAACTAAGTTTTAAACTGTGTTTTGTAAAGTCTAAGGAGCATATGTATTAATCTAGGCAGTCTCTGAGATTGAATCACCTAATTTTGAAAGTATTCATTGCCAAAATATTTGTGGTTTATTGTTCCCATATTATGAACAAGTAATGTGAAGCTTCTGGGGGTTTTTTGGTGGAAAAAAAAACTAATACATTAGTAAGTTAATGCTGACTGTCAGTTTTTAGATAGCGAGGATTATGTGCATAGTTAAAATACTACAGGTGGCTAATACGTACAGTTCGGGATTTGCGGCATGCAGCCAACATACAGAAACATTCTTTACTCTTTTCTTATATATATAATATATCTTATCTGTGTCCTTCAATCTCAGTATTATGTATTTCATTTTCAAACATTTTCCAAATTAGTTTTATCAAGTAAGTGGGCAAGACTCATCTACCAAGACAAACAAGTCTCAAGTGCATTATACAGCCCTTAGTACAGGAATACATACAGTGGCCCTCTTGGTTTTGTTTTGGTAATTCTCTTCAAACTATTTTATTTTTTAAAAAGAGATGCCTTAAAACAGGAAATCCCGATCAGGCACTCTAATGGTTAAAAAACAATAATTATAATCTATTGCTGATATAAATAGCAGCAGCTCTCATAGGGTAATCTGGTAACCCAATTTAAACAAGCAAAAACTATAATATAGATACATATATATATATATATATATATATATATATATATATATAGTAAAAGAGAGCGCACATGAAGTTATAAAATAACAATTTGTTACTCTTTAAAATCAATAGTGCATAATTAGCATTGATACATTGGTGGTCATTCCGAGTTGTTCGCTCGTTGCCAATTTTCGCTATGCTGCGATTTGTTACAAAATGCGCATGCGCAAGGCACACAGGGTGCATGCGCTTAGTTATTTAACTAAAAACTTAGTAGATTTGCTGTGGATCCTTTTCAGTCGCTCTGCTGATCGGTGAGTGATTGACAGGAAAGGGGCATTTCTGGATGGTAACTGAGCGTTTTCCGGGAGTGTGCTAAAAAACGCAGGCGTGTCAGGGAAAAACGCGGGAGTGTCTGGAGAAACGGGGGAGTGGCTGGCCGAACGCAGGGCGTGTTTGTGACGTCAAACCAGGAACTAAACGGACTGAGCTGATCGCAATCTGTGAGTAGGTCTGGAGCTACTCAGAAACTGCAAAGAATTATTTATTAGCAGTTCTGCTAATCTTTCGTTCGCAATTCTGCTAAGCTAAGATACACTCCCAGAGGGCGGCCGCCTAGCGTGTGCAATGCTGCTAAAAGCAGTTAGCGAGCGAACAACTCGGAATGAGGGCCATTGTATTTATCAAAAAACCACAAATATGGACAGCCACTGATTAGCACAATCTTATCCACTATACAGTAGTTGCACACAGAATTTAAAGTAATTGTATATAAAACCTGGATGCATTTGTTAGATCCAGGTATTCCAGAACAGGAAGGATTGATGTAAGTTTGTTATGAACCCACTTATAGATCTTTTGGAATGACTTTTGTAGTTGGCAAAAGAATAATAAGTGCTTTAAACCTCTTGAAATTGGTAATAACTGGTGCTGTTAAGAAGATTAGAGATCCGCCCAAGGAAGATTAGACTTCCACCGACAAGCCAGCATTGTACTACTACCCCCCCTTCTCGCCACCAATTAGCAGCGTTGCTCACCGCAGATGTAGTTATCAATGGTAAGTTCTTACCATAATGTATATTTCTCCGGCAGGGTCCACAGGTTATCCACAGGATAACATTAGGATTTCCCAAAGCAATTTAGTGGTGGGGACGCTCCTGATTGGATAAGGAGAAGCCTGCGCCCAAATTCAGCGTCATCAATGGCATAATGTCTAACGAATGCGTTAATGGAAGATCATGTGGCTGCCTTACATATCTGTTCTGCTGAAGCACCACGTTGTGCTGCCCATGATGGACCTACCTTACAAGTAGAGTGGGCAGAGACATTAGCCGGAACAGGGAGATCACCTTGAAAATATGTTTCTGAAATCATCATCCGAAGCCACCTTGCCAGTGTCTGCTTATCAGCAGGCCATCCTCTCTTGTGAAATCCGTAGAGAATGAAGAGAGAATCTGTCTTTCTGATTGTACTGGTACGATCCACGTAGATCCTTAAGGCATCTCCCGCAGAAAGGTGCGCTACTTGGAAAGTCGGGACTACAATTTCTTCGTTAAGGTGGAATTTAGACACCACATTGGGAAAATACCCAGATCTAGTCCTGAGAACTGCTTTAGCTGGATAAAAAATAAGAAATGGGGAACGACATGACAATGCCCCTAAATCTGACACTCTTCTAGCTGATGACATGACCAGCAGAAAGAGAACTTTAGCTGTCAACCATTTAAGATCTACTTTATTAAGTGGTTCAAATGGGGCAACTTGAAGGGCCTCTAGGACTAAATTTAAGTCCCAAGGCATTGTAGGAGGAACAATAGGAGGTTGAATGTGCAGCATTTCCTGGAAAAAGTACGCACATCCTCTAAGTTGGCAATTTTCTTTTGGAACCATACAGTCAATGCTGACACTTGCACTCTCACGAAAGCCACCTTCAAACCTTTATCCATTCCTCCCTGAAGGAATGCTAAGACCCTGGAAACTCTGAAAGACTTAGGGTCCATTTTCAATTCACTGCACCAATGAATATAGGTTTGCCATATTCGGTGATAAATGCGAGCTGAGGAAGGTTTCCTTGCTCTGAGCATTGTTTGAATTACCTGTTGTGAGAATCCTATTGACTTCAGGATAGAGATTTCAAGAGCCACGCTGTCAAAGACAGTCGCTCCAGATGTCTGTGATAACAAGGACCCTGCATCAGTAGATCTGGACGTTGAGGGAGTAGGAGTATGGCATCCATCGACATTCTCTGCATATCTGTGTACCAATGCCTTCTGCACCAAACTGGAGCAATTGGTATCACGGCACCCTTTCCTTGATTTACCTTTCTCACCACCCTGGGTAATAAGGTGATTGGAGGAAACACATAAGCCAGATGAAAGTCCCATGTCACTGACAGGGCATCCACAAAGATCACTCTGGGATCCTTTGTTCTTGACCCGTTTGCGAGAACTTTGTTGTTCTGACGGAACGCCATGAGGTCTATCTTGTCTATTAGGGTCTGGAAGACCTCCGGGTGTAGAGCCCATTCGCTTGCATGAATGGTGTGTTGACTGAGAAAATCCACTTCCCAGTTTAAGACTCCCGGAATGAACACTGCGGACAAGGCTGGATGATGAAGTTCAGCCCACTTTAGTATGTGACTTACCTCCTTCATCGCTTTTCGGCTGCGAGTTCCTCCCTGATGGTTGAGGTACGCTACTGCTGTTGCATTGTCCGAGCGGATCTGAACTGGTTTTCCCCAAAGAATGTCCTTTGCCTGAATCAGTGCCATGTATATGGCCCGAAGTTCCAATATATTTATTGGCAGGCAACCTTCTTCCTTGGTCCATTTCCCCTGGAAAAATAACCTTCCTGACACTGCTCCCCAGCCCTGGAGACTGGCATCTGTTGTCAAAATTTCCTAATCTGATATCCAAAAGGTTCTCCCCTTGTCCAGATGGGATGTCTGTAGCCACCAGGCTAATGACCTTCTTACTTCTATCGTAAGAACCATAGTCTACATTTTTAGCATCTGATGCAACCCATTCCATTTGGCCAGAATAAGATGCTGCAGAGGCCTCGAGTGGAACTGTGCATACTCCACCATGTCGAACGTTGACACCATCAATCCCATCACACGTATAGCTGCGTGAATGCGTGAATGGATACCTTTTGACTGTGTAGCAAGTCCTGAATTCTTGACTGAACCTTGGATATCTTGTTCAGAAGTAAGATTACTCTCCCGAAGACTTGAATCCAGTACAGCCCCCAAGTGAGTCATCCGCTGTGACAGAACCAGAGACGATTTTGCCCAATTTATGAGCCACCCATGCCTTTGCAGACACTTTATTGTCTGTTGCAGATAACATAGGAGAAATTCCTGTGACTGTGCCAGGATTAAACGATCGTCGAGGTATGGAAAAATTCTTATTACCTGCTGGTGGAGAAAAGCTGCCATTACCATCATAATCTTGGTAAATACTCTGGGGGCTGTGGCTAACCCAAAAGGTAGGGCCTGGAACTGAAAATGCTGTTGGAGTATAGCAAACCTGAGAAAGCACTGATGGGACAGTGCTATAGGAACATGTAGGTAAGCATCCTGTATATCCAGGGATACCATATAATCCCCTGGCTCCAGGCCTAAAATGATGGAATGTAAAGTTTCCATCTGAAACCAAGATACCAAAATGTACTTGTTTAGCACTTTGAGTTTGAGAATGGGCCGAAATGACCCATTTGGTTTCTGAACTAGAAACAGGTTGGAGTAAAAACCCTGTCCTGGTTGCGCAGGAGGAAATGGAATGACTACTCCTGACTGAAGCAATTTCTGAACTGCCTCTTGCAAAGCCCTGGCCTTTGTCTCTACCTGAGACGGGCTGGAACAAAAAACCTTTGAGGAGGGTGCCTCTTGAAGGCAAAAGCATAACCTAGAGATACCACTTTCTGCACCCAGGCATCTGTTGTAGACTGCTGCTAGATCTGTGCAAACTGAAGAAGTCAGCCCCCCAACTTGGGATCCCCCAGGTGAAGCCCTGCACCATCAGGCTGATGGCTTATTATCTGTTTTACCACCCGGTCCTCTGGTAGCCCAATGCTTTTTATCCTTACCAGACTTGTTGTATTTGGACTGCCTGCCATCACTTTTTCCTTTAGCTTTTCCTTGAGACCGAAAGGGCCGAAAAGCCGGAACTTTAGGTTTGAAATTGTATGTGAAAGGAAACTTTACCTTCTTGGAGTCTGCTTCTGACTCCAAAATATCCATCAATTCTTTACCAATAAGAATATCACCAGAAATAGGCAAAGATTCCAAAACCTTCTTAGATTCTGAATCAGCTTTCCACGTATGTAGCCAAACTGCTCTGCGAGCAGCGATTGTTGATGCTGATGCCCTGGAGGCAATAGTACCCATATCTAATGTTGCTCCTTCCAAGAACAATGCAGCCTGGTCATGAACTGGGGGGAGGGATGACCAGGAGAGCGTCTGACTCCCCACTGCTGACATCAACCCTAGGGATCGCGGCCTCATACTATTCCTGAAGCCTCTGATCCCTAAGGCCTAGCGCTGGTGCACCCGAGGTGGCAGCTGCGTCAGCGACTGTTTAGTAGTCTCCTCCCAAAACAGTGCGGCTGTGTCCGTATTCCCCTTCTAAGCGGAACTGATGCCTTACCTTCTCCCAGTGCTCCGGCCACAGACTGGTAACGTCTGCTGGACCTGCTAGTATATCCGACACAGATGCCGCTGAAACAGCACTGTACTCGTGGGTAAGCGTTGTCGTGACCCAGCGGAGAGTTGTTGGAGCGACTCTTTCTAAGGTACGTATAAGACGCTTTTTAGAAAGATCACTCAAGAACAAATAGTAAGACTATAAAAATAAAATAAGAAAGCTTAGGGCTGCTAAAAACCAACAGCCCTCTGACCATGGTCTGGCTCCTGCCGCACCAAACAAAAAACTGATTTGCCTGAGCCAAGAGGCGGGGATGGATGTATGGACAGTCCCATTGCATGCTGGAAGGCCGAAAAGCTTTGACCGATTGGTGCAAATCTGCTGTCGCTTCATCATATCCCAATGTTATCCTGTGGATACCCTGTGGACCCTGCCAGAGAAATAATGGGGATTTAGTTCATGAATTGTACAATGCTTTAAGCTTGCAGCCCAACATCAAGGGACCCCATTTCACTGCAAGTCTTCCTCAATCATAAATTTTTCACACAGATTTTTTTTACTGTGTTTACCTGGTTTAAAGCTTACCTGCCAACTAACTTATGGCTTTTAAAGGTGAGAATGTCACCTACACACCAAAGAAACAGCTGGCATAGGTTTAAAGTAAATGGGCCTAGAAAGGGGGGCATGAGAGAGCTATGATCACAAATGGGCTTATTAAAAATTAACCCCAATATACACATACCGGAATTCACCGCACTCGGCATCCCCAGGAATGAGGTGCACACATGCACACTCCACCCCCAGGTTGGGGTGCAGTGGACTGTGACCACCTGCTCAAATATATATATATATATATATATATATAAAAATAAAAATATATACTGAGAACCCAGCACTCTCCTTAATAGGTTCATTCACCTCAATACAGGTGAAATGCGTTAGATTCGCCTCGTATCGTCATCCTAGCGGGCTCACAACATCGGCTGGCTATACCTGTGGTGGTCCGATATGCAGTAGTTCCTGGCCAAGAGACCTGGTAGCGTGGTGCAGGATTCCAACAGGAGCAGAAGGAGTTTGGAGCTTTACCTGGTGGAGAATATTTGATTTAAGCCATGTGGTAGCCACACATGATACTTGGATGCACTGCTCATTTTACTAGATTGTTGAATGAATCAGAGTTTTTCCTGTGAACCTTTCTCACGATTGTGATGTCCTAAGTATCATATGCCTTTTGTAGACACAATCAGGCAACAATACTCACCCTTTCAACTGCGTGAGGCGTGTTTGATGGAAAATATGGTCTAGAAACATTGCCTTAGGAACACATATTTTTTATGAAGATACACCCCTGATGAAGTCTATCTGATGAAACGCGTTGGGTATTCTATTATGCTCTGATGTAACCTCCAACCTGTATTATTGAAAGAAGCAATCTGTTTATCTATGAGAAATCAAACCTCCATGTTATGTGAGGAGGCTGTCATCTGTTAATGCATTTAAGGATATAAGGACATAATTGATATTTTAGCAATGTTTTATTCAAAAAATCTGTATATTGGAACTCACTGTGTATTTTGTGCTCTCTGTAAGATATATTGAAAGAGATACTAACATAAGAGGGGTCAGGAGTATACCCCCCTAGGGCGCCAATTTCACTATTGCTGTGTTTATTGTGTGTTTTGGTTCTGACTAGCAGAGAACCCAGTGGAATAAGGCAGCCCACAAATCCTTATTCACATATTTTATAATATAGCGCAATAAGGGAGATTGTGTTCTATATATATATATATATATATATATATATATATATTTGGATAATTTTAAGCCACTTCCAAAAAACTTCCAAAAATAACCCAATAGCTCCAACCTTCAAGCCAAAAAACACTTTCCCAACTCATAAAGCACACCAATATACCTATCCCATATCTTGTACCCCAAAGTCCAACATTTTGCACTTTTTGACCCCCAAAATTATGTAATTATTGGCCAATTAAAAATTATTAAAAACGTCTAAGTGCCTAATTTATCGTTCATGGGGAGTCCCAGAGGTTCTAAGCCAAATTCGGAACATTTTTATCTTTAAATAGGGATTCTTTTCAAACTTTGCACCACTCATGAGGTGAAAAAAATAAATTTGCAATAAACTCATGAAGAATTATTGCTGAGACTTTTTTGCGGACAACTGAATAGGAGCTTTTTAGTGCAAAAAATGCATTTTGCGGTGCGGCTAATTGAATTCCCCCTTTTTCTATTACATCACAGATCGACATTAATTATAATGTATAAGGGGCAGGGTCGGACTGGCCCGCAGGGGAACAGGGGAAACCACCGGTGGGCCCTACTGTCTGTGGGCCCTCCTCCTCCTCTAGGGATCAAGTTCCAGACTATCCTAGTGCACTGGATTTATGCATTATACATATTTTATATTATCCTTCGCAATAATTTGGTTTATTATATATTTACCAAGGGGCACAGAACATGTAATGGTTAGTCAAACCTCTGTGGTGGCTGTCCACGCCCCCACTGGAACCTGGCTAAACCTTTATGCATAGGCCCCTATAGCAGTATTCCTCCGGTGGGCCCTTCATGTCCCAGTCCGACACTGATAAGGGGTCATGTCCTTTTGTGAATATCATCAGTAGTTTATTGGGGTGTAATCATATATTGTAGGTTAGCACTGAACCTTAATAAGAAATTGATGCAATGTTTAGCATTACTTCCTCAAAGCACTGAGGTTGTGAGTTTGTTTCAATAATATGAAGTTTGTATATTCTCTCCATGCTTGCGTGGGTTTCCTCTGGGTACTCTGGTTTCCTCCCACATTCCATAAATATTCGGTTAATTGACTCCAGACAAAAATAAAAATGAACCCTAGTATCTCCTAAGTGTGCGCATGTACATGTGTTTAGGGCAATCTAGATAGGCCAAGTGTTTCTTATTTGACATCAAATTCTATGTTTTTATGTTATTAGCTAATATAGCTATATAAGCTACTATGAGTGATTCATAGTCACATTTCCATGTAAAGAAGCGTAACTGAGAGGTGACTTGGCCATCGCATATAAGATAAGTTGAGTTTGGCGTGTGGCAGGCATGTAGGCAAATTGGTATCAGGTATAGTGCAGACTAAAAAGAATTGATGATGATGACAGCTGCTTCCACAAGTGGATGGATATAGGGGGTCATTCCGAGTTGTTCGCTCGTTGCCGATTTTTGCAACGGAGCGATTAAGGTGAAAATGCGCATGCGCATGGTACGCAGTACGCATACGCTAAGTACTTTAGCTCAAAACTTAGTAGATTTACACACGTCCGACCGAAGAATTTCCATCGTTGAAGTGATCGGAGTGTGATTGACAGGAAGTGGGTGTTTCTGGGCGGAAACTGGCCGTTTTCTGGGAGTGTGCGGAAAAACGCAGGTGTGCCAGGATAAAACGCGGGAGTGTCTGGAGAAATGGGGGAGTGGCCGGCCGAACGCAGGGCGTGTTTGTGATGTCAAACCAGGAACTAAACGGGCTGAGCTGATCGCAGTGTAGGAGTAAGTCTCGAGCTACTCAGAAACTGCTAAGAATTTTCTATTCGCAATTCTGCTAATCTTTAGTTCGCTATTCTGCTAAGCTAAGATACACTCCCAGAGGGCGGCGGCCTAGCGTGTGCAATGCTGCTAAAAGCAGCTAGCGAGTGAACAACTCGGAATGACCCCCATAGTCACATAATGTATATGGGCAAATATCGCATTTAAGGCCTAATTCAGACCTGATCGCAGCAGCAAAATCTTTCTGTAATGGGCAAAACCATGTGCAGTGCAGGTGGGGCAGATATAACATGCATAGAGAGAGTTCGATTTGGGTGGGTTATATTGTTTCTGTGCAGGGTAAATATTAGAGATGAGCGGGTTCGGTTTCTCTGAATCCGAACCCGCCCGAACTTCATGGTTTTTTTCACGGGTCCGAGCAGACTCGGATCCTCCCGCCTTGCTCGGTTAACCCGAGCGCGCCCGAACGTCATCATGACGCTGTCGGATTCTCGCGAGACTCGGATTCTATATAAGGAGCCGCGCGTCGCCGCCATTTTCACACGTGCATTGAGATTGATAGGGAGAGGACGTGGCTGGCGTCCTCTCCATTTAGATTAGAAGAGAGAGAGAGAGAGAGAGATTGACCTGATTTACTGGAGCTTAGGAGTACTGTAGAAGTGTAGAGAGTGCAGAGTTTACTAGTGACTGACCACAGTGACCACCAGACAGTGCAGTTTTATTTAATATATCCGTTCTCTGCCTGAAAAAAACGATACACACAGTGACTCAGTCACATACCATATCTGTGTGCACTGCTCAGCCCAGTGTGCTGCATCATCTATGTATATATATCTGACTGTGCTCAGCTCACACAGCTTATAATTGTGGGGGAGACTGGGGAGCACTGCAGTGCCAGTTATAGGTTATAGCAGGAGCCAGGAGTACATATTATATAAAAATTAAACAGTGCACACTTTTGCTGCAGGAGTGCCACTGCCAGTGTGACTGACCAGTGACCTGACCACACTGACCACCAGTATAGTTAGTAGTATACTATATTGTGATTGCCTGAAAAAGTTAAACACTCGTCGTGTGACTTCACTTGTGTGGTGTTTTTTTTTTTATTCTATAAAAAACTCATTCTGCTGACAGACAGTGTCCAGCAGGTCCGTCATTATATAATATATACCTGTCCGGCTGCACTAGTGATATATATATATTTTTTATATCATTATTTATCATCCAGTCGCAGCAGACACAGTACGGTAGTTCACGGCTGTAGCTACCTCTGTGTCGGCACTCGGCAGTCCATCCATAATTGTATACCACCTACCCGTGGTTTTTTTTTCTTTCTTCTTTATACATACATACTACTACATCTCTTTATCAACCAGTCTATATTAGCAGCAGACACAGTACAGTACGGTAGTCCACGGCTGTAGCTACCTCTGTGTCGGCACTCGGCAGTCCGTCCATAATTGTATACCACCTACCCGTGGTTTTTTTTTCTTTCTTCTTTATACATACATACTACTACATCTCTTTATCAACCAGTCTATATTAGCAGCAGACACAGTACAGTACGGTAGTCCACGGCTGTAGCTACCTCTGTGTCGGCACTCGGCAGTCCGTCCATAATTGTATACCACCTACCCGTGGTTTTTTTTTCTTTCTTCTTTATACATACATACTACTACATCTCTTTATCAACCAGTCTATATTAGCAGCAGACACAGTACAGTACGGTAGTTCACGGCTGTAGCTACCTCTGTGTCGGCACTCGGCAGTCCGTCCATAATTGTATACCACCTACCCGTGGTTTTTTTTTCTTTCTTCTTTATACATACATACTACTACATCTCTTTATCAACCAGTCTATATTAGCAGCAGACACAGTACAGTACGGTAGTCCACGGTTGTAGCTACCTCTGTGTCGGCACTCGGCAGTCCGTCCATAATTGTATACCACCTACCCGTGGTTTTTTTTTCTTTCTTCTTTATACATACATACTACTACATCTCTTTATCAACCAGTCTATATTAGCAGCAGACACAGTACAGTACGGTAGTTCACGGCTGTAGCTACCTCTGTGTCGGCACTCGGCAGTCCGTCCATAATTGTATACCACCTACCCGTGGTTTTTTTTTCTTTCTTCTTTATACATACATACTACTACATCTCTTTATCAACCAGTCTATATTAGCAGCAGACACAGTACAGTACGGTAGTCCACGGCTGTAGCTACCTCTGTGTCGGCACTCGGCAGTCCGTCCATAATTGTAGACCACCTACCCGTGGTTTTTTTTTCTTTCTTCTTTATACATACATACTACTACATCTCTTTATCAACCAGTCTATATTAGCAGCAGACACAGTACAGTACGGTAGTTCACGGCTGTAGCTACCTCTGTGTCGGCACTCGGCAGTCCGTCCATAATTGTATACCACCTACCCGAGGTTTTTTTTTCTTTCTTCTTTATACATACATACTACTACATCTCTTTATCAACCAGTCTATATTAGCAGCAGACACAGTACAGTACGGTAGTCCACGGCTGTAGCTACCTCTGTGTCGGCACTCGGCAGTCCGTCCATAATTGTATACCACCTACCCGTGGTTTTTTTTTCTTTCTTCTTTATACATACATACTACTACATCTCTTTATCAACCAGTCTATATTAGCAGCAGACACAGTACAGTACTGTAGTTCACGGCTGTAGCTACCTCTGTGTCGGCACTCGGCAGTCCGTCCATAATTGTATACCACCTACCCGTGGTTTTTTTTTCTTTCTTCTTTATACATACATACTACTACATCTCTTTATCAACCAGTCTTTATTAGCAGCAGACACAGTACAGTACGGTAGTCCACGGCTGTAGCTACCTCTGTGTCGGCACTCGGCAGTCCGTCCATAATTGTATACCACCTACCCGTGGTTTTTTTTCTTTCTTCTTTATACATACATACTACTACATCTCTTTATCAACCAGTCTATATTAGCAGCAGACACAGTACAGTACGGTAGTCCACGGCTGTAGCTACCTCTGTGTCGGCACTCGGCAGTCCGTCCATAATTGTATACCACCTACCCGTGGTTTTTTTTTCTTTCTTCTTTATACATACATACTACTACATCTCTTTATCAACCAGTCTATATTAGCAGCAGACACAGTACAGTACGGTAGTTCACGGCTGTAGCTACCTCTGTGTCGGCACTCGGCAGTCCGTCCATAATTGTATACTAGTATCCATCCATCTCCATTGTTTACCTGAGGTGCCTTTTAGTTGTGCCTATTAAAATATGGAGAACAAAAATGTTGAGGTTCCAAAATTAGGGAAAGATCAAGATCCACTTCCACCTCGTGCTGAAGCTGCTGCCACTAGTCATGGCCGAGACGATGAAATGCCAGCAACGTCGTCTGCCAAGGCCGATGCCCAATGTCATAGTACAGAGCATGTCAAATCCAAAACACCAAATATCAGTAAAAAAAGGACTCCAAAACCTAAAATAAAATTGTCGGAGGAGAAGCGTAAACTTGCCAATATGCCATTTACCACACTTAGTGGCAAGGAACGGCTGAGGCCCTGGCCTATGTTCATGGCTAGTGGTTCAGCTTCACATGAGGATGGAGGCACTCAGCCTCTCGCTAGAAAAATGAAAAGACTCAAGCTGGCAAAAGCAGTAGCACCGCAAAGAACTGTGCGTTCTTCGAAATCCCAAATCCACAAGGAGAGTCCAATTGTGTCGGTTGCGATGCCTGACCTTCCCAACACTGGACGTGAAGAGCATGCGCCTTCCACCATTTGCACGCCCCCTGCAAGTGCTGGAAGGAGCACCCGCAGTCCAGTTCCTGATAGTCAGATTGAAGATGTCAGTGTTGAAGTACACCAGGATGAGGAGGATATGGGTGTTGCTGGCGCTGGGGAGGAAATTGACCAGGAGGATTCTGATGGTGAGGTGGTTTGTTTAAGTCAGGCACCCGGGGAGACACCTGTTGTCCGTGGGAGGAATATGGCCGTTGACATGCCTGGTGAAAATACAAAAAAAATCAGCTCTTCGGTGTGGAGGTATTTCAACAGAAATGCGGACAACAGGTGTCAAGCCGTGTGTTCCCTTTGTCAAGCTGTAATAAGTAGGGGTAAGGACGTTAACCACCTCGGAACATCCTCCCTTATACGTCACCTGCAGCGCATTTATAATAAGTCAGTGACAAGTTCAAAAACTTTGGATGACAGCGGAAGCAGTCCACTGACCAGTAAATCCCTTCCTCTTGTAACCAAGCTCACGCAAACCACCCCACCAACTCCCTCAGTGTCAATTTCCTCCTTCCTCAGGAATGCCAATAGTCCTGCAGGCCATGTCACTGGCAATTCTGACGATTCCTCTCCTGCCTGGGATTCCTCCGATGCATCCTTGCGTGTAACGCCTACTGCTGCTGGCGCTGCTGTTGTTGCTGCTGGGAGTAGATGGTCATCCCAGAGGGGAAGTCGTAAGACCACTTTTACTACTTCCACCAAGCAATTGACTGTCCAACAGTCCTTTGCGAGGAAGATGAAATATCACAGCAGTCATCCTACTGCAAAGCGGATAACTGAGGCCTTGGCATCCTGGGTGGTGAGAAACGTGGTTCCGGTATCCATCATTACTGCAGAGCCAACTAGAGACTTGTTGGAGGTACTGTGTCCCCGGTACCAAATACCATCTAGGTTCCATTTCTCTAGGCAGGCGATACCGAAAATGTACACAGACCTCAGAAAAAGACTCACCAGTGTCCTAAAAAATGCAGCTGTACCCAATGTCCACTTAACCACGGACATGTGGACAAGTGGAGCAGGGCAGGGTCAGGACTATATGACTGTGACAGCCCACTGGGTAGATGTATGGACTCCCGCCGCAAGAACAGCAGCGGCGGCACCAGTAGCAGCATCTCGCAAACGCCAACTCTTTCCTAGGCAGGCTACGCTTTGTATCACCGCTTTCCAGAATACGCACACAGCTGAAAACCTCTTACGGCAACTGAGGAAGATCATCGCGGAATGGCTTAGCCCAATTGGACTCTCCTGTGGATTTGTGGCATCAGACAACGCCAGCAATATTGTGTGTGCATTAAATATGGGCAAATTCCAGCACGTCCCATGTTTTGCACATACCTTGAATTTGGTGGTGCAGAATTATTTAAAAAATGACAGGGGCGTGCAAGAGATGCTGTCGGTGGCCAGAAGAATTGCGGGACACTTTCGGCGTACAGGCACCACGTACAGAAGACTGGAGCACCACCAAAAACTACTGAACCTGCCCTGCCATCATCTGAAGCAAGAAGTGGTAACGAGGTGGAATTCAACCCTCTATATGCTTCCGAGGTTGGAGGAGCAGCAAAAGGCCATTCAAGCCTATACAATTGAGCACGATATAGGAGGTGGAATGCACCTGTCTCAAGCGCAGTGGAGAATGATTTCAACGTTGTGCAAGGTACTGCTGCCCTTTGAACTTGCCACACGTGAAGTCAGTTCAGACACTGCCAGCCTGAGTCAGGTCATTCCCCTCATCAGGCTTTTGCAGAAGAAGCAGGAGACATTGAAGGAGGAGCTAACACGGAGCGATTCCGCTAGGCATGTGGGACTTGTGGATGGAGCCCTTAATTCGCTTAACAAGGATTCACGGGTGGTCAATCTGTTGAAATCAGAGCACTACATTTTGGCCACCATGCTCGATCCTAGATTTAAAGCCTACCTTGGATCTCTCTTTCCGGCAGACACAAGTCTGCTGGGGTTGAAAGACCTGCTGGTGAGAAAATTGTCAAGTCAAGCGGAACGCGACCTGTCAACATCTCCTCCTTCACATTCTCCCGCAACTGGGGGTGCGAGGAAAAGGCTCAGAATTCCGAGCCCACCCGCTGGCGGTGATGCAGGGCAGTCTGGAGCGACTGCTGATGCTGACATCTGGTCCGGACTGAAGGACCTGACAACGATTACGGACATGTCGTCTACTGTCACTGCATATGATTCTCTCACCATTGAAAGAATGGTGGAGGATTATATGAGTGACCGCATCCAAGTAGGCACGTCACACAGTCCATACTTATACTGGCAGGAAAAAGAGGCAATTTGGAGGCCCTTGCACAAACTGGCTTTATTCTACCTAAGTTGCCCTCCCACAAGTGTGTACTCCGAAAGAGTGTTTAGTGCCGCCGCTCACCTTGTCAGCAATCGGCGTACGAGGTTACATCCAGAAAATGTGGAGAAGATGATGTTCATTAAAATGAATTATAATCAATTCCTCCGCGGAGACATTGACCAGCAGCAATTGCCTCCACAAAGTACACAGGGAGCTGAGATGGTGGATTCCAGTGGGGACGAATTGATAATCTGTGAGGAGGGGGATGTACACGGTGATATATCGGAGGATGATGATGAGGTGGACATCTTGCCTCTGTAGAGCCAGTTTGTGCAAGGAGAGATTAATTGCTTCTTTTTTGGGGGGGGTCCAAACCAACCCGTCATATCAGTCACAGTCGTGTGGCAGACCCTGTCACTGAAATGATGGGTTGGTTAAAGTGTGCATGTCCTGTTTTGTTTATACAACATAAGGGTGGGTGGGAGGGCCCAAGGACAATTCCATCTTGCACCTCTTTTTTCTTTTATTTTTCTTTGCGTCATGTGCTGTTTGGGGAGGGTTTTTTGGAAGGGACATCCTGCGTGACACTGCAGTGCCACTCCTAGATGGGCCCGGTGTTTGTGTCGGCCACTAGGGTCGCTAATCTTACTCACACAGCTACCTCATTGCGCCTCTTTTTTTCTTTGCGTCATGTGCTGTTTGGGGAGGGTTTTTTGGAAGGGACATCCTGCGTGACACTGCAGTGCCACTCCTAAATGGGCCCGGTGTTTGTGTCGGCCACTACGGTCGCTAATCTTACTCACACAGCTACCTCATTGCGCCTCTTTTTTTCTTTGCGTCATGTGCTGTTTGGGGAGGGTTTTTTGGAAGGGACATCCTACGTGACACTGCAGTGCCACTCCTAGATGGGCCCGGTGTTTGTGTCGGCCACTAGGGTCGCTAATCTTACTCACACAGCTACCTCATTGCGCCTCTTTTTTTCTTTGCGTCATGTGCTGTTTGGGGAGGGTTTTTTGGAAGGGACATCCTGCGTGACACTGCAGTGCCACTCCTAAATGGGCCCGGTGTTTGTGTCGGCCACTACGGTCGCTAATCTTACTCACACAGCTACCTCATTGCGCCTCTTTTTTTCTTTGCGTCATGTGCTGTTTGGGGAGGGTTTTTTGGAAGGGACATCCTGCGTGACACTGCAGTGCCACTCCTAAATGGGCCCGGTGTTTGTGTCGGCCACTAGGGTCGCTTATCTTACTCACACAGTCAGCTACCTCATTGCGCCTCTTTTTTTCTTTGCGTCATGTGCTGTTTGGGGAGTGTTTTTTGGAAGGGCCATCCTGCGTGACACTGCAGTGCCACTCCTAGATGGGCCCGGTGTTTGTGTCGGCCACTAGGGTCGCTAATCTTACTCACACAGCTACCTCATTGCGCCTCTTTTTTTCTTTGCGTCATGTGCTGTTTGGGGAGTATTTTTTGGAAGGCCCATCCTGCGTGACACTGCAGTGCCACTCCTAGATGGGCCAGGTGTTTGTGTCGGCCACTAGGGTCGCTTAGCTTAGTCGTCGTCACACAGCTACCTCATTGCGCCTCTTTTTTTCTTTGCGTCATGTTTTGTTTGGGGAGGGTTTTTTGGAAGGGACATCCTGCGTGACACTGCAGTGTCACTCCTAGATGGGCCAGGTGTTTGTGTCGGCCACTAGGGTCGCTTAGCTTAGTCATCCAGCGACCTCGGTGCAAATTTTAGGACTAAAAATAATATTGTGAGGTGTGAGGTATTCAGAATAGACTGAAAATGAGTGGAAATTATGGTTTTTGAGGTTAATAATAATATGGGATCAAAATGACCCCCAAATTCTATGATTTAAGCTGTTTTTTAGGGTTTTTTGAAAAAAACACCCGAATCCAAAACACACCCGAATCCGACAAAAAAAATTCGGTGAGGTTTTGCCAAAACGCGGTCGAACCCAAAACACGGCCGCGGAACCGAACCCAAAACCAAAACACAAAACCCGAAAAATTTCAGGCGCTCATCACTAGTAAATATTGGCTGCTTTATTTTTACACTGCAATTTAGATTTCAGTTTGAACACACCCCACCCAAATCTAACGTTACGTTACATCTGCCCCACCTGCCCTGCACATGGGGCCTAATTAAGAGTTGATTGCAGCAGCAAATTTGTTAGCAGTTGGGCAAAACCATGTGAACTGCAGGGGGGCAGATATAACATGTGCAGATAGAGTTAGATTTGGGTGGGGTGTGTTCAAACTGAAATCTAAATTGCAGTGTAAAAATAAAGCAGCCAGTATTTACTAGAGATGAGCGCCTGAAATTTTTCGGGTTTTGTGTTTTGGTTTTGGGTTCGGTTCCGCGGCCGTGTTTTGGGTTCGACCGCGTTTTGGCAAAACCTCACCGAATTTTTTTTGTCGGATTCGGGTGTGTTTTGGATTCGGGTGTTTTTTTCAAAAAACACTAAAAAACAGCTTAAATCATAGAATTTGGGGGTCATTTTGATCCCAAAGTATTATTAACCTCAAAAACCATAATTTACACTCATTTTCAGTCTATTCTGAATACCTCACACCTCACAATATTATTTTTAGTCCTAAAATTTGCACCGAGGTCGCTGTGTGAGTAAGATAAGCGACCCTAGTGGCCGACACAAACACCGGGCCCATCTAGGAGTGGCACTGCAGTGTCACGCAGGATGGCCCTTCCAAAAAACCCTCCCCAAACAGCACATGACGCAAAGAAAAAAAGAGGCGCAATGATGTAGCTGTGTGAGTAAGATTAGCGACCCTAGTGGCCGACACAAACACCGGGCCCATCTAGGAGTGGCACTGCAGTGTCACGCAGGATGTCCCTTCCAAAAAACCCTCCCCAATCAGCACATGATGCAAAGAAAAAGAAAAGAAAAAAGAGGTGCAAGATGGAATTGTCCTTGGGCCCTCCCACCCACCCTTATGTTGTGTAAACAAAACAGGACATGCACACTTTAACCAACCCATCATTTCAGTGACAGGGTCTGCCACACGACTGTGACTGATATGACGGGTTGGTTTGGACCCCCCCCAAAAAAGAAGCAATTAATCTCTCCTTGCACAAACTGGCTCTACAGAGGCAAGATGTCCACCTCATCTTCACCCTCCGATATATCACCGTGTACATCCCCCTCCTCACAGATTATCAATTCGTCCCCACTGGAATCCACCATCTCAGCTCCCTGTGTACTTTGTGGAGGCAATTGCTGCTGGTCAATGTCTCCGCGGAGGAATTGATTATAATTCATTTTAATGAACATCATCTTCTCCACATTTTCTGGATGTAACCTCGTACGCCGATTGCTGACAAGGTGAGCGGCGGCACTAAACACTCTTTCGGAGTACACACTTGTGGGAGGGCAACTTAGGTAGAATAAAGCCAGTTTGTGCAAGGGCCTCCAAATTGCCTCTTTTTCCTGCCAGTATAAGTACGGACTGTGTGACGTGCCTACTTGGATGCGGTCACTCATATAATCCTCCACCATTCTATCAATGTTGAGAGAATCATATGCAGTGACAGTAGACGACATGTCCGTAATCGTTGTCAGGTCCTTCAGTCCGGACCAGATGTCAGCATCAGCAGTCGCTCCAGACTGCCCTGCATCACCGCCAGCGGGTGGGCTCGGAATTCTGAGCCTTTTCCTCGCACCCCCAGTTGCGGGAGAATGTGAAGGAGGAGATGTTGACAGGTCGCGTTCCGCTTGACTTGACAATTTTGTCACCAGCAGGTCTTTCAACCCCAGCAGACCTGTGTCTGCCGGAAAGAGAGATCCAAGGTAGGCTTTAAATCTAGGATCGAGCACGGTGGCCAAAATGTAGTGCTCTGATTTCAACAGATTGACCACCCGTGAATCCTTGTTAAGCGAATTAAGGGCTGCATCCACAAGTCCCACATGCCTAGCGGAATCGCTCCCTTTTAGCTCCTTCTTCAATGCCTCCAGCTTCTTCTGCAAAAGCCTGATGAGGGGAATGACCTGACTCAGGCTGGCAGTGTCTGAACTGACTTCACGTGTGGCAAGTTCAAAGGGCATCAGAACCTTGCACAACGTTGAAATCATTCTCCACTGCACTTGAGACAGGTGCATTCCACCTACTATATCGTGCTCAATTGTATAGGCTTGAATGGCCTTTTGCTGCTCCTCCAACCTCTGAAGCATATAGAGGGTTGAATTCCACCTCGTTACCACTTCTTGCTTCAGATGATGGCAGGGCAGGTTCAGTAGTTTTTGGTGGTGCTCCAGTCTTCTGTACGTGGTGCCTGTACGCCGAAAGTGTCCCGCAATTCTTCTGGCCACCGACAGCATCTCTTGCACGCCCCTGTCGTTTTTAAAAAATTCTGCACCACCAAATTCAAGGTATGTGCAAAACATGGGACGTGCTGGAATTTGCCCATATTTAATGCACACACAATATTGCTGGCGTTGTCCGATGCCACAAATCCACAGGAGAGTCCAATTGGGGTAAGCCATTCCGCGATGATCTTCCTCAGTTGCCGTAAGAGGTTTTCAGCTGTGTGCGTATTCTGGAAAGCGGTGATACAAAGCGTAGCCTGCCTAGGAAAGAGTTGGCGTTTGCGAGATGCTGCTACTGGTGCCGCCGCTGCTGTTCTTGCGGCGGGAGTCCATACATCTACCCAGTGGGCTGTCACAGTCATATAGTCCTGACCCTGCCCTGCTCCACTTGTCCACATGTCCGTGGTTAAGTGGACATTGGGTACAACTGCATTTTTTAGGACACTGGTGAGTCTTTTTCTGACGTCCGTGTACATTCTCGGTATCGCCTGCCTAGAGAAGTGGAACCTAGATGGTATTTGGTAACGGGGGCACACTGCCTCAATAAATTGTCTAGTTCCCTGTGAACTAACGGCGGATACCGGACGCACGTCTAACACCAACATAGTTGTCAAGGACTCAGTTATCCGCTTTGCAGTAGGATGACTGCTGTGATATTTCATCTTCCTCGCAAAGGACTGTTGAACAGTCAATTGCTTACTGGAAGTAGTACAAGTGGGCTTACGACTTCCCCTCTGGGATGACCATCGACTCCCAGCGGCAACAACTGCAGCGCCAGCAGCAGTAGGCGTTACACGCAAGGATGCATCGGAGGAATCCCAGGCAGGAGAGGACTCGTCAGAATTGCCAGTGACATGGCCTGCAGGACTATTGGCATTCCTGGGGAAGGAGGAAATTGACACTGAGGGAGTTGGTGGGGTGGTTTGCGTGAGCTTGGTTACAAGAGGAAGGGATTTACTGGTCAGTGGACTGCTTCCGCTGTCACCCAAAGTTTTTGAACTTGTCACTGACTTATTATGAATGCGCTGCAGGTGACGTATAAGGGAGGATGTTCCGAGGTGGTTAACGTCCTTACCCCTACTTATTACAGCTTGACAAAGGGAACACACGGCTTGACACCTGTTGTCCGCATTTCTGGTGAAATACCTCCACACCGAAGAGCTGATTTTTTTGGTATTTTCACCTGGCATGTCAACGGCCATATTCCTCCCACGGACAACAGGTGTCTCCCCGGGTGCCTGACTTAAACAAACCACCTCACCTTCAGAATCCTCCTGGTCAATTTCCTCCCCAGCGCCAGCAACACCCATATCCTCCTCATCCTGGTGTACTTCAACACTGACATCTTCAATCTGACTATCAGGAACTGGACTGCGGGTGCTCCTTCCAGCACTTGCAGGGGGCGTGCAAATGGTGGAAGGCGCATGCTCTTCACGTCCAGTGTTGGGAAGGTCAGGCATCGCAACCGACACAATTGGACTCTCCTTGTGGATTTGGGATTTCAAAGAACGCACAGTTCTTTGCGGTGCTTTTGCCAGCTTGAGTCTTTTCAGTTTTCTAGCGAGAGGCTGAGTGCTTCCATCCTCATGTGAAGCTGAACCACTAGCCATGAACATAGGCCAGGGCCTCAGCCGTTCCTTGCCACTCCGTGTGGTAAATGGCATATTGGCAAGTTTACGCTTCTCCTCCGACAATTTTATTTTAGGTTTTGGAGTCCTTTTTTTACTGATATTTGGTGTTTTGGTTTTGACATGCTCTGTACTATGCCATTGGGCATCGGCCTTGGCAGACGACGTTGCTGGCATTTCATCGTCTCGGCCATGACTAGTGGCAGCAGCTTCAGCACGAGGTGGAAGTGGATCTTGATCTTTCCCTAATTTTGGAACCTCAACATTTTTGTTCTCCATATTTTAATAGGCACAACTAAAAGGCACCTCAGGTAAACAATGGAGATGGATGGATTGGATACTAGTATACAATTATGGACGGGCTGCCGAGTGCCGACACAGAGGTAGCCACAGCCGTGAACTACCGCACTGTACTGTGTCTGCTGCTAATATATAGACTGGTTGATAAAGAGATAGTATACTCGTAACTAGTATGTATGTATAAAGAAAGAAAAAAAAACCACGGTTAGGTGGTATATACAATTATGGACGGGCTGCCGAGTGCCGACACAGAGGTAGCCACAGCCGTGAACTACCGCACTGTACTGTGTCTGCTGCTAATATATAGACTGGTTGATAAAGAGATAGTATACTCGTAACTAGTATGTATGTATAAAGAAAGAAAAAAAAAACACGGTTAGGTGGTATATACAATTATGGACGGGCTGCCGAGTGCCGACACAGAGGTAGCCACAGCCGTGAACTACCGCACTGTACTGTGTCTGCTGCTAATATATAGACTGGTTGATAAAGAGATAGTATACTCGTAACTAGTATGTATGTATAAAGAAAGAAAAAAAAACCACGGTTAGGTGGTATATACAATTATGGACGGGCTGCCGAGTGCCGACACAGAGGTAGCCACAGCCGTGAACTACCGCACTGTACTGTGTCTGCTGCTAATATATAGACTGGTTGATAAAGAGATAGTATACTCGTAACTAGTATGTATGTATAAAGAAAGAAAAAAAAAACACGGTTAGGTGGTATATACAATTATGGACGGGCTGCCGAGTGCCGACACAGAGGTAGCCACAGCCGTGAACTACCGCACTGTACTGTGTCTGCTGCTAATATATAGACTGGTTGATAAAGAGATAGTATACTCGTAACTAGTATGTATGTATAAAGAAAGAAAAAAAAACCACGGTTAGGTGGTATATACAATTATGGACGGGCTGCCGAGTGCCGACACAGAGGTAGCCACAGCCGTGAACTACCGCACTGTACTGTGTCTGCTGCTAATATATAGACTGGTTGATAAAGAGATAGTATACTCGTAACTAGTATGTATGTATAAAGAAAGAAAAAAAAAACACGGTTAGGTGGTATATACAATTATGGACGGGCTGCCGAGTGCCGACACAGAGGTAGCCACAGCCGTGAACTACCGCACTGTACTGTGTCTGCTGCTAATATATAGACTGGTTGATAAAGAGATAGTATACTCGTAACTAGTATGTATGTATAAAGAAAGAAAAAAAAACCACGGTTAGGTGGTATATACAATTATGGACGGGCTGCCGAGTGCCGACACAGAGGTAGCCACAGCCGTGAACTACCGCACTGTACTGTGTCTGCTGCTAATATATAGACTGGTTGATAAAGAGATAGTATACTCGTAACTAGTATGTATGTATAAAGAAAGAAAAAAAAACCACGGTTAGGTGGTATATACAATTATGGACGGGCTGCCGAGTGCCGACACAGAGGTAGCCACAGCCGTGAACTACCGCACTGTACTGTGTCTGCTGCTAATATATAGACTGGTTGATAAAGAGATAGTATACTCGTAACTAGTATGTATGTATAAAGAAAGAAAAAAAAACCACGGTTAGGTGGTATATACAATTATGGACGGGCTACCGAGTGCCGACACAGAGGTAGCCACAGCCGTGAACTACCGCACTGTACTGTGTCTGCTGCTAATATATAGACTGGTTGATAAAGAGATAGTATACTCGTAACTAGTATGTATGTATAAAGAAAGAAAAAAAAACCACGGTTAGGTGGTATATACAATTATGGACGGGCTGCCGAGTGCCGACACAGAGGTAGCCACAGCCGTGAACTACCGCACTGTACTGTGTCTGCTGCTAATATATAGACTGGTTGATAAAGAGATAGTATACTCGTAACTAGTATGTATGTATAAAGAAAGAAAAAAAACCCACGGTTAGGTGGTATATACAATTATGGACGGGCTGCCGAGTGCCGACACAGAGGTAGCCACAGCCGTGAACTACCGCACTGTACTGTGTCTGCTGCTAATATATAGACTGGTTGATAAAGAGATAGTATACTCGTAACTAGTATGTATGTATAAAGAAAGAAAAAAAAACCACGGTTAGGTGGTATATACAATTATGGACGGGCTGCCGAGTGCCGACACAGAGGTAGCCACAGCCGTGAACTACCGCACTGTACTGTGTCTGCTGCTAATATAGACTGGTTGATAAAGAGATAGTATACTACTAATATTATATATACTGGTGGTCAGGTCACTGGTCACTAGTCACACTGGCAGTGGCACTCCTGCAGCAAAAGTGTGCACTGTTTAATTTTAATATAATATTATGTACTCCTGGCTCCTGCTATAACCTATAACTGGCACTGCAGTAGTGCTCCCCAGTCTCCCCCACAATTATAAGCTGTGTGAGCTGAGCAGTCAGACAGATATATAATATATATAGATGATGCAGCACACTGGCCTGAGCCTGAGCAGTGCACACAGATATGGTATGTGACTGACTGAGTCACTGTATGTATCGCTTTTTTCAGGCAGAGAACGGATATATTAAATAAACTGCACTGTGTGTCTGGTGGTCACTCACTATATAATATATTATGTACTCCTGGCTCCTGCTATAACCTATAACTGGCACTGCAGTAGTGCTCCCCAGTCTCCCCCACAATTATAAGCTGTGTGAGCTGAGCAGTCAGACAGATATATAATATATATAGATGATGCAGCACACTGGCCTGAGCCTGAGCAGTGCACACAGATATGGTATGTGACTGAGTCACTGTGTGCTGTGTATCGCTTTTTTCAGGCAGAGAACGGATTATAAATAAAACTGGTGGTCACTGGTCACTATCAGCAAAACTCTGCACTGTACACTACTGAGTACTCCTAATGCTCCCCAAAATTAGTAAATCAAGTGTCTCTCTAATCTATTCTAAACGGAGAGGACGCCAGCCACGTCCTCTCCCTATCAATCTCAATGCACGTGTGAAAATGGCGGCGACGCGCGGCTCCTTATATAGAATCCGAGTCTCGCGATAGAATCCGAGCCTCGCGAGAATCCGACAGCGTCATGATGACGTTCGGGCGCGCTCGGGTTAACCGAGCAAGGCGGGAAGATCCGAGTCGCTCGGACCCGTGAAAAAAAACATGAAGTTCTGGCGGGTTCGGATTCAGAGAAACCGAACCCGCTCATCTCTAGTATTTACCCTGCACATAAACAATATAACCCACCCAAATCTAACTCTCTCTGCACATGTTATATCTGCCTCCCCTGCACTGCACATGGTTTTGCCCAACTGTTAACACATTTGCTGGTGCGATCAACTCTGAATTACCCCCATGGTTTTGCCCATTAGAGAAAAAGTTTGCTGACGCAATCAGCTCTAAATTAGGCCCATAGTCACATAATGTATATGGACAAATATCGCATTTTGTTCCGAGCATGCAGTGTGAGTGCAATTGTGTGCAGTCTAAGGGTGGGATGTACTAAAGGGAAAATGCAATAAAATCCATGTTTTCGGGGGTTTTATCGCATTTTCGTATGTACTAACACCCGTCCGCCGCGTTTTTGGCCCAGAGAGTTTCGCCATCTTTGGATGGCGATACCCTATAGAAGCCTATGGTCTTCTTAACGACGACGCAGCAACCCACTGCCCCCCGCTGCAGACGCCGACCCCTCTCCACCCAGCATACCTTCTTCCAGGCAGCCCTGGTCCCGGAAACTAAACTCCCCCTCCCCCTAGGAACACAGGCGGAAGTCCTTCCGACTGCAGGGAGGAGGCGCCGGGGACAACCTGCTGCCTGCTTCCCCACAGGTGAGCAGGTGGAGACCCCAGGGAGGTGACGAGACCCCCCGCACACCACCTCACAGGTATCACAGGGGGCCTCCGTCACCGCATTGCGATGTTAATCGCATATGTTAGTACATATGCGATCAACATCATTGTGATGGGCAGCGGGGGGTGGCGATGTATGTTAATACATCCCACCCTAAATCAGCCCCATACTGTTTTTAACGAAGTTGTTATATTTAATTTTTATTAGAGATGAGCGGGTTCGGTTCTCCGAGATCCGAACACCCCCCCCCCCCCCCCCCAACTTCACCTATTTTACACAGTTCCGAGGCAGCCTCGGATCTTCCCGCCTTGCTCGGTTAACCCGAATGCGTCCGAACGTCATCATCCCGCTGTCGGATTCTCGCAAGATTCGTATTCTATATAAAGAGCCGTGCGTCGCCGCCATTTTCACTCGTGCATTGGAGATTGAACGGAGAGGACGTGGCTGCGTTCTCTCCCTGAAAAGCTCCGTAATCTGTGCTCAGTGTGCTACAAATATCTGTGCTCAGTGTGCTGCAAATATCTGTGTTCAGTGTGCTGAAAATATCTACATTCTCTGCCTGAAAACGCTTCATATCTGTGCTCAGTGTGCTGCAAATATCTGTGCTCAGTGTGCTGCATTGTGGGGACTGGGGACCACCAGTATATAATTATAGTAGTACAGTACAGTAGACCATTGCTGTATCTTGCAGCTCTGTGTCAAGTATACTATCTCTGTGCTGCATTATTGTGAGCAATATATAGTAGGACAGTGCAGCATTTTGGTGACCAGCAGTATACATATAGTACAGTACAGTAGGCCATTGCTGTATCTTGCAGCTCTGTGTCAAGTATACTATCTCTGTGCTGCATTATTGTGAGAAGTATATAGTAGGACAGTGCAGCATTTTGGTGACCAACAGTATACATATAGTACAGTACAGTAGGCCATTGCTGTATCTTGCAGCTCTGTGTCAATTCTAGTATCCTGATCAGTGCTCAATATCTGCTGCATTGTTGTGACCAGTATGTATACTGTACTGTGCGACGTGTGTTATACACCTGGTGATTTTATACATCCTGTAATCTGTACTGAGCGATGTGTGAGATACACCTGGGGATTATACACCCTGTATACTGTACTGTGCAACGTTTGTGATACACCTGGTGATTATACACCCTGTATACTGTACTGAGCAATGTGTGATACATCTTGGGCTTATACACCCTATATACTGTACTGTGTGATGTGTGAGATACACCTGGGGATTATACACCCTATATACTGTACTGTGTGATGTGTGAGATACACCTGTGGATTATACACCCTATATACTGTACTGTGTGATGTGTGCTATACACCTGGTGATTATACATCCTGTAATCTGTACTGAGCGATGTGTGAGATACGCCTGGGGATTATACACCCTATATACTGTACTGTGTGATGTGTGAGATATACCTGGGGATTATACACCCTATATACTGTACTGAGCGATGTGTGAGATACACCTGGGAATTATACACCCTATATACTGTACTGTGTAATGTGTGAGATACACCTGGGGATTATACACCCTATATTATTATTATCCTTTATTTATATGGTGCCATAAGGGTTCCGCAGCGCCCAATTACAGAGTACATAAATAATCAAACAGGAAAATAGCAACTTACAGTTGATGACAGTATAGGACAAGTACAGGGTAAATAAACATAGTTACATCAGCAGATGACACTGGAATAAGTATCAGGTGGCAGAAGACTGCTGGATGTGGTACAGTTGAAGATTATTAAAGTAAGACAAAGGATAAGCACATGAGGGAAGAGGGCCCTGCTCGTGAGAGCTTACAATCTAAAGGGGGAGGGGTAGACAGACATGGGTGACACAGATGGGGTACATAGTGAACGTGGAACAGAGGGTTAGGATGAGATTTTGCTGGGTTTGGTGAAGAAGTGGACCCCCAGAAGGCACAAGTCAATACTTAACATTGCAACATTTTACTGGGCTATGCAGGAGAAAACTAAAAATAGGGGGGGGGGGGGGGGAAAGAATCGGTAACTTCTACCGCTTTCAAAAAGGTCAATGGAAGCTGAAATAATGGACAACTACCTCATGGAAGCCAGATACATTATACCAAACAGTACTTAGCAGAGTTAGGAATGAGTGCTTATGAAATACAGTAACATTTTCTCATAATATTTCAGAAACTGCATGGCTGGTCTCTTGCACACTTTTGATCTAATACACCACCGGCTTTAGGATTTATATGTCAAAAACATTATGTCTCCATAATCCCAAAAACGTCAGTCTTCTTGGAAAGTGGTTTGTTCCTTTGTAAGAGAAAGAGAACAAACGTTCTCAAACAACGGTTTTCTTAATTTCTTTTTCCTCTGTGAAGGGATTGTGGATTCGCAGGAATATCTGAGCATTTCTGTAATCAGAAAGCAGCGACTTTCTACAAATGTTTACATTAGATTACGTTTGTCAAAAAAAAAAAAAGTACAGTATCCCATTTAGGATGTCTTCACCAAATCGTAGACATAAATATGGAAATCGTCATCAAACTTAATGAAGTACACAGATGGTTTAGCTTCAACTTGATGAATAACCATGCCAGTCTTTTTGAGCCGTCTTCTTTGGCATATTCCACCTGCTTGCCCACCAGGCTGTCCACAACCTCCCCTGGTTCTCTTTCAGCTGGAGGGGGAATCATTTGAGTCTGGCATGATCCGAAGAACTCCTTCTTTATAGTCATCTAAAAGTTGATACATATATAAGGCTGGGTCCTTTACATAGGTTATATAAAACCATGTGTTCATAATAGGTGCTCGTACTAATACCATCCCTCGCCACTCATCCTTGGAACCATCCTCTGTTTCAAACATATGCTCCACTGCTTTACCAATCATTGTGTCAGCCAAATGGGCATCGCTGATTTGGGATGAGGCAACTCTGTCTGGTAGAACTTCAAGAGCAGACACCCTTTCATCCTTGTGAAGCTCAAGTCCATAGACACAATCAAATCCATCATACTTTATAAGACAGAGGGAGGGATTCACTGGTACTTGATCCAGAACTGTTCCTTTCCACTGAGTTATTGGCCCACTGCCCTCTTTCCTCCCATGCTGTATTCTACAGCCTACAATATTTTGCCTTGGCTGGGAGATTGGTTTACTTGGTCCCATATTGTTTCGATGTTTCTTATGAGATGTTCTTTTCTTCATCATATTTGCAGAAACACCTGCATGTGCTGCATCAGTTCTTGATCGCTGAGCGGCCGCCTTTCCAAATGGAGTCTTCATTCATCTGTGTATTAAAGGGCAGCAGGGCTGCCGAACTAGGGTGAAAAGTGTAGTCACTCCAAGTTTGTTGTAGTCCTTCCAGTCTACATGAAAAAGAACCCCTTCCTTCCACCTTTCAGAAAACTCCGACCCTCAATTGCTCTGATCAGAAGTCACTTATCTGGGGCAGATAGGATGTGTTTTCCTCCACTCCCCCTGCAGGTGATGGCTGCGGCACAGTGCTCCCCTGCGGCCAGTTGCCCCAATCCTCCTCCTCCCTCCTTTGTCAGACTCCGTCACCACCACTGTGCGCTGCTATGGAAGAGCAGCTCCCGCCTCACTCCCCCTGAACTTCCAAGCCCTCCACTCAGGACACTCCAGCGCTCGTTCCCTTCCCTCACCCCCTCCCTCTCCACACACTGCCAGATTTGGAGCTGGCTGCTACTATACGGCCGCCTGTCACTCTGCTGCCAGGACCAGGCCTCGCCTTCCTGCCAAATACTGATCCGTCCAGAGCTGCATACTGTATATTGTACTGTGCGACGTGTGTTATACACCTGGTGATTATATATCCTGTAATCTGTACTGAGCAATGTGTAAGATACACCTGGTAATATCTGTGCTCAGTGTGCTGCATTGTGGGGACCACCAGTATATAATTATAGTAGTACAGTACAGTAGGCCATTGCTGTATCTTGCAGCTCTGTGTCACTTCTAGTATCCTGATCAGTGCTTAATATCTGTGCTCAGTGTCAGTGCTGCATTGTGGTGACCAGTATACTACAGTACAATAGTCCAGTGCTGTTCTCGCTGCTCAGTGTCAGTTCTCCGTAGTATCATCAGTGATCAGTATAATCAGTTCTCAGTATAATCAGTGCGCTGTTAGACGTGTGCCCATTTTCCGCTATTAGTGCAGTGGGATTTTGACAATTGATGAAGTTATTGTGTCCCCAGTACAAAATCCCATCTAGATTCCACTTCACTAGGCAGGCGATAGCGAGATTTTACCAATTAATATCAGTGATTTATAATTATTAATTACAGTGATCTTGCCAAATAATTACTGTGATTTTGTCATTTTCTTCCAGTGATTTGGACCAATAATACCATTGATTAGAACGAATAATTCCAGTGATTTTGTCATTTTCTTCCAGTGATTTGGACCAATAATACCATTGATTAGAACGAATAATTCCAGTGATTTTGTCATTTTCTTCCAGTGATTTGGACCAATAATACCATTGATTAGAATTAAGAATTCCTGTGATATTGAGGTGTTTGTGTTGCTTAGCTTAGCCGTCCAGCGACCACAGTGCACCTCTTTTTCTCTTTTCTTTGCATCATGTGCTTTGCATTATGTGCTGTTTGGGGCCAATTTTTTTAAGTGCCATCCTGTCAGACACTGCAGTGCCACTCCTAGATGGGCCAGGTGTTTGTGCCACCCTCTCGGGTCGCTTAGCTTAGTCATCCAGCGACCTTGGTGCAAATAGGACTAAAAATAGTATTGTGAGGTGTGAGGTGTTCAGAATAGACTGGAAATATGTGGAAATTGTGGTTATTGAGGTTAATAATACTATAGGATCAAAATGACCCCCACATTTTATGATTTAAGCTGTTTTTGAGGGGTTTTTAGAAAAAAAACACCCGAATCCAAAACACACCCGAATCCGACAAAAAAATTTCAGGGAGGTTTTGCCAAAACGCGTCCGAATCCAAAACACAGTCGCGGAACCAAACCCAAAACACAAAACCCAAAAAATTTCCGGTGCACATCTCTAATTTTTATACAGTATGTTCTCGTAAGTAATATAGCACTTCACCATCACAATCTGTGCTAAGTGGGGATCACTCCTTGGAAAGGGCAGAGCATCTGTTACAGTTACTTTTTTTAGCATCTAAAACAGGATGTATGGAAATGAGAAAAATCCACCAATGTGAGCTAAACCATTGAGATTTAAGGGTGGGGACATGTTAAATGAGTAGGTGTTTCAGAAATTATCTATGGTGTTTGCAACCTTTTATTGGACATGATCATTTGCCATATTTGTAAAATAAATCCTATGTCTGATATTAGTGTGGGGGCAGTGCCAGACGTTTCATATCATTAGTCCTTGCCTGCTTGCATCTGAATGCTGCAATTTGCTAATCTATGAAGAGGGGGCAGGGCCAAAATGACTCAGCACTGACAGAATCATACTGTATTGGCCACGTTCCCTCCCCATGGACCCGCAATTCCAAGCAATCTGCTCTTCCGTCCTGCCCAATTCACTAGAAAGTAGGCTAGATGAGGGAAAGCCACCCACTCTTCCGGTGGACACCTCGTAAATTTGGGAGTCTCCCAGACATTCCAGAAGAGTAAGTATGTGTTAAGCCACTTGTACATCTGAAGTATACCTGATACAAATGCTACTGGTTTAGGGTGGGATTCATCTTGAGATGTGGCAGACTCAGGGGGACATGTACTAAGCAGTGATAAAAGTGGAGAAGTGAGCCAGTGGAGAAGTTGCTCATGGCAACCAATCAGCATTGATGTAACATTTATAATTTGCATACTATAAAACTATACAGAGCAGCTGATTCGTTGCCATGGGCAACTTCTCCACTGGCTCATTTCTCCACTTTTATCACTGCTTAGTACATGCCCCCCTAAATATGTACATGTAAATGTGGTTTTTCACATGCATGTTTTAATATGTACATGAATTGGTCTCAGGAACTAGGTGATTTCAATCCTACCCCAATCGCCTTAGACTTTAATTAGATATTTACTAAAGATTCTACAAAGAAAAAGTTAAGGGGATGAACAATAGCAACCAATCAGATGATTTCCAGTACAATCTAGAAAATGATAGCTAGAATCTGTATGGTTAATATTTGCAACACCTCCAACTGTCCTGTTTTGTAGCTTTAGTAAATCTATCCCCAGTAGACCAAATAGGCTCACTATGTCCTCATGGTTCTGATACAGAAAATAGACATTAAAAAGATAGACAGTCATTAGGTCGACAGTAAAAGGTCGACAGTAAAAAGTTCGACAGGGTCAAAAGGTTCACAGTCAAAAGGTCGACAGGGTAAAATGGTCAACAATCAAAAGGTCTACAGGGTCAAAAGGTCGACTGGGTCAAAAGGTCGATAGGAAAAAAGGTCAACGATCAAAAGGTCTATAGGGTCAAAAGGTCGACAGGGTCAAAAGGTCGACACACAAAAATGTGGGTGTTGTTTTGTCTTTTTAAACATTTTTTTACCCCAATTTTTTAAATCTGTCCCCTCGCAGGTTCACTTCGCTCACCACGCTTCGGGTGCGGTGGCTCACTCTGCCCGGCTTCGCTTGCCACGACGTTACTAATGGTGATAGTTTGTGACATGGATAGCTACTTTTAAGAAATGCTTTCGCTCGCCACGCTTTGGGCTCAGTGGCTCGCTCCGCTTCACTCGCCACAAGGTTACTAAAGGTAATAGTTTGTGATATGGATAGTAAATGCAGCAAAAGCTGTAAAACTGTAAAATAAAAACTAAAAAAGTGTCAACATTTTGACCCTGTCGACCTTTTGACTATATTGACCTTTTGATCCTGTCGATCTAATGCATGTTGACCATAAGTGGTTAACCTATTTACTGTAGACCTTTTTAGCGTAGATCAATAGACCGGACACCGACCTCTTAGAGTGTAATACCAACAATTTCATTAAATACATTTGCAATACTTGAGAAAGCAGTAGAAATCAGCGCACATAGGAAACAATCACTGTACCTGATAACATAGGGGCAGATGTATTAAGCCTGGAGAAGTGATAAAACAGTGATAAGTGGAAGGTGATAATGCACCAGCCAATCATTACGGGTTTGAAAAATGACAGTTAGGAGCTGATTGGCTGGTGCGTTATCACCTTCCACTTATCACTTCTTGATCCGTTCTCCAGGCTTAATACATCTGCCTCAATGTCCCTTATGCACTGAAAAACAAAACACAATTAATATTACATGTAATTCCCGTATTATGCTTTGTTTTTATATATTGCAGAAATGTCTTTCATTCAACATGCAATCATCCGCATACTATGCAACTTTGAACTTTATTTGGAACAAATTAGCTTTCTTGGAAGGGCAAGTAATTTCTAATAAATGGCAATAATTAGCATTTTATATGTTCCCAGAGAAATAAAAAGATGCATGTTCAGCTTGGAGAGTAGAGGCAATAATATTTGTTCATAGTATATAACATAGCTCCAATTCCTGTTTAATAAAATCGCTTCATTATTATAATCAATGGACATGCTAAAGTGAGCGACTGATTGTTTAAGAGGGCAATTAGCATGTTAAATATGTATAATACTCATACTACTTAATTGGGATAATTATATCTGATTGTGGGAAAAGCTGACTTAGCAGAATTCCCTTGTCGCCATTTCTGAAAACAGAATATCCTTTTAGTTCTTTTCTGAGAAAGGGATTCTTTTATTATTATTATAATACATTAAGAAGTTGTTTTATCTATATGTTCTTATTCCCTGTGAAGAGACCAAGGGGCTAATGTAGAGCCGGAGAGAAATTGGGAGTGTGTTGCTCCCAAAGTGTGTATAATTAATATGCATATATGAAGAGCTGTATGGATAGTACCATGCGCCCACCCCCTCTATGTACTCTTGGTTTGCTACAAGCCAACATCATACTTTCCCAACTTCAGCAACAGGAAGTCTGGGAGGTCCGACTAGAGAAGGAGGAAGGTGCGCAAGATGGGGGTGGAGCTCTGCAAATTGCATCATTATGCCCCGCCCCCTGCTAAATTTTGCTGGAATTTCCAGCTTTGCAATATTGGGAGTGGTGCCACAGGAAATTGCGTCATCATGACCTGTGTCATGTTCATTTCATTGGTCAACCGGTGGGAAGTGGGAGAGTTATGTGCTTTACCAAGAGCCAGGAGACTCTCCCCAGAATTCAGGAGTCTTCCAGAAGTTCTAGGAAAATGGGCAAGTATTATTAACAGAGGCCTACAAGTTGGCAGGTGACATGTGAGCAAGGAGGTTAGTCCACGCCAGAGTAGATTTTATTGAATATAACAGGATACATGTGATAGAAGACAAACAGCAGTCTATACAATAAGGTATCTCTCTTGGGCTAAGTACTGTACAGCCGTACAGCACCGTGGTGCTTCAATAACACAGTGACAGGCTTGTACACATAAAATACTTTTATAGAGGCATGTAAACAAGTCCTGCACCTGGAGTCTAGATAGTCTGACCTTTAAGTTTGATGAATAGTATTTATTCAGACATGTGATGCTATTTAGACAGATGAGTCATGCACAATAACACACAGTTATGAGACAGCACATAGCAATTAGCCATTTACCTACATCTCAACAAGTATGACCAACAACATCAGCTGAAACACACTCACTGAACAATCCTTACCTGAGAAAGCCCTGTTACAGTTCAGTTACACTTCTTCAGTCATAGATTAGACTGAAATGCATACGACTCAACAATACTGATATATGGGTGAGCTGAGTTTAAGAGCATGCTGTTGGAGAGGGGTGTACTCCTCCTTCTCTCAGTGTACAATGATGCCCCAGTGGGATGATGTTACTAAGGTGGTACTGAGCATGTGCGTCTCAACAAATGCTACTGTGTAGAGTGCAGTAATTAGTGCTTCTAGATATTGCATGTATGCAAGTATAGGAACTTGCCCAGACATCAAACATGCTGTGAGCAACTAATACTGGGAAATAACATTGAACTGCAGTTAAAAGAATACTTAAATACCTTGAAGTTACAGTTCTCGAAGTATGGAAATTCTGAATTGAAATCTTTCTGTGATGGTGACTGGGGATCAGATGAGGGTGACTGTCGTTCATACACGGATTTAGGGGTCAGACCGCCCCTAGGCATGTTATTGAGGGTATGGTTTGCAAAACCAACACATGAAGATAAATCCAGACCCAAAACCAAAACACAGGGGTTGGCTCATGGAACATCATTTGTGAAATTAAGCCATTGTCCTGGTTTCCCATGGAATTTTTTTTAGAAAGCAGTGCGCTCCTGCTCTCCTCCCCACTGCACATACATTCTGGTCACTAGGACGCAGGGAGGCCTGTCCTTCAATCTGATGTACTGCTGAACCATATACTTAGTACTGTGTGAGACTGTGTAAGAAATGACATGATGGAGACACAAGTCTTCCATTTAGCTCCCAATAGACCCCAGTGATTACCTGCAATATAAAGCTGTTCCAACAACACTGCACCACTGTCTAAAAGCAGTATACACTCACTGGCTCACTAGCTGGTGCGCTCTATAGAAGTAATAGAATTTCACTACTCTGAAGCTTCAATCCATGAAAACCAGTGTGTGTACAACAGTAAGTACTGCTGTACCTGTTCTACTTCAATAAACCAACACTATTGGTTAGGACTGTTCATAGGTTGAGTCATCCTCTGCTGTGTGCCTATATAACTCTGCAACAACAACCATAGCCGTAACTTGACTCTTTGGTGCCCTGTGCCAGAAAGATATGGTATTTAAAAATAAGATTTTACTCACCGGTAAATCTATTTCTTGTAGTCCGTAGTGGATGCTGGGAACTCCGTAAGGACCATGGGGAATAGCGGCTCCGCAGGAGACTGGGCACAACTAAAGAAAGCTTTAGGACTACCTGGTGTGCACTGGCTCCTCCCTCTATGACCCTCCTCCAGACCTCAGTTAGGATACTGTGCCCGGAAGAGCTGACACAATAAGGAAAGGATTTGGAATCCCGGGTAAGACTCATACCAGCCACACCAATCACACCGTATAACTCGTGATATTATACCCAGTTAACAGTATGAAATATATCTGAGCCTCACTAACAGATGGCTCATAACAATAACCCTTTAGTTAGGCAATAACTATATACAAGTATTGCAGACAATCCGCACTTGGGACGGGCGCCCAGCATCCACTACGGACTACGAGAAATAGATTTACCGGTGAGTAAAATCTTATTTTCTCTGACGTCCTAGTGGATGCTGGGAACTCCGTAAGGACCATGGGGATTATACCAAAGCTCCCAAACGGGCGGGAGAGTGCGGATGACTCTGCAGCACCGAATGAGCAAACTCAAGGTCCTCCTCAGCCAGGGTATCAAACTTGTAGACTTTTGCAAAAATGTTTGAACCCGACCAAGTAACAGCTCAGCAAAGTTGTAAAGCCGAGACCCCTCGGGCAGCCGCCCAAGAAGAGCCCACTTTCCTCGTGGAATGGGCTTTTACAGATTTAGGGTGCGGCAGTCCAGCCGCAGAATGTGTAAGTTGAATCGTGCTACAGATCCAGCGAGCAATAGTCTGCTTAGAAGCAGGAGCACCCAGCTTGTTGGGTGCATACAGGATAAATAGCGAGTCAGTTTTCCTGACTCCAGCCGTCCTGGAAACATATATTGTCAGGGCCCTGACTACGTCCAGTAACTTGGAGTCCTCCAAGTCCCTCGTAGCCGCAGGCACCACAATAGGTTGGTTCACATGAAAAGCTGATACCACCTTAGGAAGGAATTGGGAACGAGTCCTCAATTTCGCCCTATCCATATGAAAATCAGATAAGGGCTTTTGCATGACAAAACCACCAATTCTGATGCACGCCTGGCCGACGCCAAGGCCAACCGCATGACCACTTTCCACGTGAGGTATTTTAGCTCTACGGATTTAAGTGGCTCAACCCAATGCGACTTCAGGAAATCCAACACCACGTTGAGATCCCACGGTGCCACTAGAGGCACAAACGGGGGCTGAATATGCAGCACTCCCTTAACAAAAGTCTGAACTTCAGGCAGTGAAGCCAGTTCTTTTTGGAAGAAAATGTACAGAGCCGAAATCTGGACCTTAACGTAACCCAATTTTAGGCCCGTAGTCACTCCTGACTGTAGGAAGTGCAGAAATCGACCCAGTTGAAATTCCTCCTTTGGGGCCTTCCTGGCCTCACACCAAGCAACATATTTTTGCCATATGCGGTGATAATATTTTGCGATCACATCTTTCCTAGCCTTAATCAGCGTAGGAATGACTTCCTCCAGAATGCCTTTTTCCTTTAGGATCCGGTGTTCAACCGCCATGCCGTCAAACACAGCAGTGGTAAGTCTTGGAACAGGCAGGGCCCCTGCTGCAGCAGGTCCTGTCTGAGCGGCAGAGGCCATGGGTCCTCTGAGATCATTTCTTGAAGTTCTGGGTACCAAGCTCTTCTTAGCCAATCCGGAACCACGAGTATAGTTCTTACTCCTCTCCTTCTTAGTATTCTCAATACCTTGGGTATGAGAGGCAAAGGAAGGAACACCTACACCGACTGGTACACCCACGGTGTTACCAGAGCGTCCACAGCTATCGCCTGAGGGTCCCTTGACCTGGCGCAATATCTTTTTAGCTTTATGTTGAGACGGGACGCCATCATGTCCACCTGTGGCCTTTCCCAATGGTGTACAATCATTTTGAAGACTTCTGGATGAAGTCCCCACTCTCCCGGGTGGAGGTCGTGCCTGCTGAGAAAGTCTGCTTCCCAGTTGTCCACTCCAGGGATGAACACTGCTGACAGTGCTAACACATGATTTTCCGCCCATCGGAAAATCCTTGTGGCTTCTGCCATCACCCTCCTGCTTCTTGTGCCGCCCTGCTGGTTTACATGGGCGACCGCCGTGATGTTGTCTGACTGGATCAGCACCGGCTGGTGTTGAAGCAGGGGTCTAGCCTGACTTAGGGCATTGTGAATGGCCCTTAGTCCCAGAATATTTATGTGTAGGGAAGTCTCCTGACTTGACCATAGTCCTTGGAAGTTTCTTCCCTGTGTGACTGCCCCCCAGCCTCGAAGGCTGGCATCTGTGGTCACCAGGACCCAGTCCTGTATGCCGAATCTGCAGCCCTCTAGAAGATGAGCACTCTCAGCCACCACAACAGCGACACCCTGGCCCTTGGAGACAGGGTTATCAGCCGATGCATCTGAAGATGCGACCCGGACCACTTGTCCAACAGATCCCACTGGAAGATCCTTGCATGGAACCTACCGAATGGAATTTCTTCGTAAGAAGCTACCATCTTTCCCAGGACTCGCGTGCATTGATGCACCGACACCTGTATTTGTATTAGGAGGTCTCTGACTAGAGATGACAACTCCTTGGCCTTCTCCTCCGGGAGAAACCCTTCTTCCTGTTCTGTGTCCAGAACCATACCCAGGAACAGTAAACGCGTCGTAGGAACCAGCTGCGACTTTGGACTATTCAGAATCCAGCCGCGCTGTTGTAGCACTTCCCGAGATAGTGCTACTCCGATGAACAACTGCTCCCTGGACCTCGCCTTTATAAGGAGATCGTCCAAGTACGGGATAATTATAACTCCCTTTTTTCGAAGGAGCATCATCATTTCGGCCATTACCTTGGTAAATACCCTCGGTGCCGGGGACAGACCAACGGCAACATCTGGAAATGGTAATGACAGTCCTGTACCACAATTTTGAGGTACTCCTGGTGAGGAGGGTAAATGGGGACATGCAGGTAAGCATCCTTGATGTCCAGTGATACCATGTAATCCCCTTCGTCCAGGCTTGCAATAACCGCCCTGAGCGATTCCATTTTGAACTTGAACCTTCGTATATAAGTGTTCAAGGATTTCAATTTTAGAATGGGTCTCACCGAACCGTCTGGTTTCGGTACCACAAACATTGTGGAATAGTAACCCCGGCCTTGTTGAAGGAGGGGTACCGTGATTATCACCTGCTGGAAGTACAGCTTGTAAATTGCCGCCAGTACTACCTCTCCTCGAGGGCAGTAGGCAAGGCTGATTTGAGGTAACGGCGAGGGGGAGTCGCCCCGAAACTCCAGCTTGTATCCCTGTAATACTACTTGCAGAACCCAGGGATCCACCTGTGAGCGAGCCCACTGGTCGCTGAAGTTCCCGAGACGCGCCCCCCACCGCACCTGGCTCCACCTGTGGAGCCCCAGCGTCATGCGGTGGACTCAGAGGAAGCGGGGGAAGATTTTTGATCCTGGGAACTGGCTGTCTGGTGCAGCTTTTTCCCTCTTCCCTTGTCTCTGTGCAGAAAGGAAGCGCCTTTAACCCGCTTGCTTTTCTGAAGCCGAAAGGACTGTACCTTATAATACGGTGCTTTCTTAGGCTGTGAGGAAACTTGAGGTAATTTTTTTTCCCTTCCCAGCTGTTGCTGTGGATACGAGGTCCCAGAGACCATCCCCAAACAATTCCTCACCCTTATGAGGCAGAATCTTCATGTGCCTTCTAAAGTCAGCATCGCCTGTCCACTGCCGGGTCCCTAATACCCTCCTGGCAGAATGGACATTGCATTAATTCTGGATGCCAGCCGGCAAATATCCCTCTGTGCATCCCTCATATATAAGACGACATCTTTAATATGCTCTATGGTTAGCAAATAGTATCCCTGTCCTGACAGGGTAATAGACCACGCTGCAGCAGCACTATCCATGCTGAGGCAATTGCAGGTCTCAGTATAGTACCTGAGTGTGTATATACAGACTTCAGGATAGCCTCCTGCTTTTTATCAGCAGGCTCCTTCAAAGTGGCCGTATCCTAAGACGGCAGTGCCACCTTTTTTGACAAACGTGTGAGCGCCTTATCCACCCTAGGGGATATCTCCCAACGTGACCTATCCTCTGGCGGGAAAGGGTACGCCATCAGTAACTTTATAGAAATTACCAGTTTCTTATCGGGGGAACCCACGCTTCTTCACACACTTCATTCACTCATCTGATGGGGGAACAAAACACTGTCTGCTTTTTCTCCCCAAACATAAAACCCCTTTTTTGTGGTACCTGGGTTAATGTCAGAAATGTGTAACACATTTTTCATTGCCGAGATCATGCAACGGATGTTCCTAGTGGATTGTGTATATGTCTCAACCTCGTCGACACTGGAGTCAGACTCCGTGTCGACATCTGTGTCTGCCATCTGAGGTAGCGGGCATTTTTGAGCCCCTGATGGCCTTTGAGACGCCTGGGCAGGCGCGGGCTGAGAAGCCGGCTGTCCCACAGCTGTTACGTCATCCAGCCTTTTATGTAAGGAGTTGACACTGTCGGTTAATACCTTCCACCTATCCATCCACTCTGGTGTCGGCCCCACAGGGGGCGACATCACATTTATCGGCATCTGCTCCGCCTCCACATAAGCCTCCTCATCAACCATGTCGACACAGCCATACCGACACACCGCACACACACAGGGAATGCTCTGACTGAGGACAGGACCCCACAAAGTCCTTTGGGGAGACAGAGAGAGAGTATGCCAGCACACACCAGAGCGCTATATAATGCAGGGATTCACACTACCCACAGTGATTTTTCCCTTATAGCTGCTATAATACACAGATTTGCGCCTAAATTTAGTGTCCCCCCTCTCTTTAACCCTTTGAGCTTGAAAACTACAGGGGAGAGCCTGAGGAGCTGTCTTCCAGCTGCACTGTGAAGAGAAAATGGCGCCAGTGTGCTGAGGGAGATAGCCCCGCCCCTTTTTCGGCGGACTTTCTCCCGCTTTATTATGGATCCTGGCAGGGGTATTTTTCACATATATAGCCTCTGGGACTATATATTGTGATTATTTTGCCAGCCAAGGTGTTAAATATTGCTGCTCAGGGCGCCCCCCCCCCAGCGCCCTGCACCCATCAGTGACCGGAGTGTGAGGTGTGCATGAGGAGCAATGGCGCACAGCTGCATTGCTGTGCGCTACCTTGTTAAAGACCGAAGTCTTCTGCCGCCGATTTTCAGGACCATCTTCATGCTTCTGGCTCTGTAAGGGGGACGGCGGCGCGGCTCCGGGACCGGACGATCGAGGTCGGGCCCTGTGTTCGATTCCTCTGGAGCTAATGGTGTCCAGTAGCCTAAGAAGCCCAAGCTAGCTGCAAGCAGGTATGTTCGCTTCTTCTCCCCTTAGTCCCTCGTAGCAGTGAGTCTGTTGCCAGCAGATCTCACTGAAAATAAAAAACCTAAAATAT
>NC_086451.1:94483993-94566493 GCF_028390025.1 Pseudophryne corroboree | reverse complement strand
AAGCTGCAAGTGAAAGTAATTAGATAACTGATAATTCACAAGTGCAGCAAACAGCGCCCCCTACCCTGCAACTCTATGGACCTAATTCAGTAAGGATTGAAAATTCTGCTAATTAGCAGAATTTGCAATCCCTCTGAACGCATGTTGGGTGGCGCCCATCGCAGGGCAAAGCCGCCCAGCATGCTGACTGCCGCCTCCCCTCCTTGATGAAGCAGTGATTGCGATCAAATCGAAATTTCTGCTTCATCGTAGAAATTATGGTTGCCTCCTGCCGGTGCAGCTTGGCTGCGCCAGGAGGAGGCCCGTCGCCATCTTACTGATCGCGGCGGCTGTGTGTGACGTCACACAGCCGCCACGATCACGCCCACGCTACACCTCCCATTTCCACGACGACGCCCCCGTTTGGCCACCTCCGGCCCTGCAATGCTCCGTCTCCACCTAGGAAACGAAGAGCGTTGCAACCTTCACCCCCACCCCGCGAATGCCTCTGCCTGATTGACAGGCAGAGGCATTTGCATTTTCTGCCTCCCCCCTGCAGAAAATGCTGGCAGATGCACAGGACGGGCACTGCGCATGCGCCCGCATCCTTTTAGCAATTTTTGCGGTTGGATCGTGTTATACTTAATGTTGCTATGAGTTTGTTTCTGCAGGCTCACCATTATGTTCTTCTGAAACATTGTGTCAATCATTTTCTGACTACATTTAAACAGAGTTCAGGACTTGTCCTTGTGGTAATCAGACTTATAACACTGACTTGGGTAAATATCTCACTTGCTAAAACAAAACCTATAATCTGTGACGGATTTTACTTATAAAATCCTCCACCTTAACTCATGTCAGTTGCAATCCGTGACTGCACACACACTGGCTACACTGTGACTGGCAGTGACTTCCTATTGGAAGTCCTACCTGCCAGTCGCCCGCAGGACAGGAAGTCTCATCGGGAGGTGTTTACTCCCTCTGGGACTGCCAGACCAGGCTGTGATTAGCAGAGAGCATGCTTCCTTTCGGGCAGCCCCAGACGATTCTATGGGCTGCTGCCGATGCAGTTCATAGAAGCTGGGGTCTGCCACACACACACAGAATATAGGCATGCTGCATATCATTTTAATCAGCAGAAGCTGCTCGTGCGTCCTATTACATTACTTTGCATCTAATGCACATTTTCACAGAAAAAAAATGCAAAAAAGATGCCTGGCGCTACCAAGTCACACGGCACTCATGTCGTGCATTATGTGTAACGCGACTTCTTGCGCACAGAGCAAAGATGTAAGTGGACACATCTGTATAAGCCATTCACTGTACAGCTTTGAGAACTATATTTGTTGCTCTATAGATAAAATAAATATAAATATATACAGTGCAGTCACTGGAACAGATGCCTGACCTGGGCACAGGAAAGCCACATATGAAAGTTTTGTTTTACAAGCTGGTTTGCAGCAAAGCAATGTCCACGGGTAAGTGATAAAAACTGTTTTATCTATAGGGAGAGGAACGAGATAGCTAAGCAACAGTACCATTACCTTCTAGAGTAGTGCGCAGGGAACATTTACTGCTATCAGTTAGCAGTGGGCGAGTGGTATGTCTCCTTATGGGATCAAACACTACAATCTAATTACATAAACCTCATTATGTCCATCCTATTACTGTATCACCAGCCCAATGACACCTCTCCCAACGGATGTAGATCACTGGGTCGACCCTGTCTAGGTCAACAGTAACTAGATTGACCACTGAAGGTCGACATTAAGTAGGTCAACACAGACTGAAGGTCTACACATGACTAGGTCTATAGGTTTGGAAGGCTGACATGGTCATTAGGTTGACAAGGCCAACACACACAAGGTCGACATACTTCAGGCACGGCGGCTTGCTATAACTAACTCTGCCCACTTGGATATAGAAAGTATGAAAATGTCCTGAAACACCCCTAAAAAAAACTGTGACTACCTTGTGTGTGTCGACCTTGCCCATGTCAACCGAATGACCATGTTCACCTGCTATACCTGTCAACCTAGTCATATGTTGACCTTCAGTCAGTGTAGACCTACTTACTGACGACGAGTGGTCGACCTAGTGACTGTCGACCTAGACAGGGTGGTCCTAAAGACCATATACCTTCCAATTCAACCTTTTGATTGTAGACCTTTTAAACCCTGTTGACCTTATGACCCTGTCGACCTTTTGACTGTCGACCATGTGGTGTCGACCTAATGACTGTCTATCTTTTAACTGTCTATCTATACATTGGAACCCCTATCCAGCATCGTGAATTAAAGGGTGCAGGTTCTCTATAGTTTTCTTAGGGTTTATTAAAAAAACTGTGACCTAAGGGACACACAAATTGCTGATATGACACTTTCTTCAGCTCACGTCCATTGACCCATAAAACCCAGATACAGATAATAAACATTGGAAAGATATATATGTTATATTGGCCACTATATGCATGCGCTGTTTGTGTGTATATGTATGTATGTATGTATGTATGTATGTATGTATGTATGTGTGTACTATATGTATGTAGGCTCACTCATTGCCTTCCCTCTTTCAGAAACTGATATCTCCGAGATGCTGTGATCAGCATACTAAGTTAATGGAGCTTTGGGAATTAGTATCTGTCTTCTATGTGCATTGTACTGCATTGTCCCTTGTGCCATTTCACTGACTGAGGAAAAGACATTAAAATAAGATACAAAAACAATTAAGATATGATTGCAAATGGGTAAGAGATGAGCCCTAGGGATATACGGGAAATCCATTAATACAGTATGTGAGATATCAAGTGCTCTCTATAAATTTCACCCAGTCATATTAACATGAAACTAAAACAATTCGTCATAGAAAGCAGTGCTGAGAATACTAGGTACTGTATATTTATTGCAGAGTGCAATGAATATACAGTGCAGCACATCAGTTTGTGCAGTCTCTGCGCAGCCCAGGACTTACTCAGCCACTGCGATGGATTCCTGGTGTTCGGGGCCGTAGCTGACGTCAGACACACTCCCTCCAAACGCCTGAGCCCGTCTGCATTTTTCAGGACACTCCTGCAAAACGGTCAGTTGACACCCACAATTGACCACTTCCTGTCAATCACCTTGCAATCGCCCGTGCAATCTTTTTTTCGATCATCCTGTCACTAGGCACCGATGCCCGGTGTTGTTGTATGATGCGCCGGCACATTGCGGTGCATATGCATGCGCAGTTCAGATCTGATCGCCGCTGTACGAAAATGCACAGCAGCGGTCAGGTTTGAATTACCCCCAATGAGAGCAACCAGTTCAGCACCAGGTCTGTGATGCTCCCATGACATGCCCCTAAAACAGTGCATCTGAATAGTCTTATAGAATAGCCATAATAGCCATAATCTAGAGATGTGCTTCAGACCATTTTTGCTGGATTTAGATTTGGATTTGTTTCTGATTTGTCGTCCGGCTTTGGATTTGGATTTACCAAACCACGGTGAAAAAATGTAGTCAAAAATTTACTAAAACAGCTAATATCACATAATATGGACCTGTTTTTGTTCCTAGAGTGTTAGTAACCTCAATAACATAAATTTCCAGTCAATTTTGACCACCTCACAACTCAAAATACTGTTTTCACCAATATTGGCCAAAGGCTGCAGCAAGCTGGCTGGTTACTAAGTGACAGAGCAGTGGCACAAACACACAGCAGTTTATAACACATATGTGAAACATTGCCACAGTGTACTGGGGTACAGTGCACAGAACAATACAAACAATAGATCTATATGTGACTGGAAGGTTCCGTACGAGAGCCCTCACCGCATTGTGGCCCTCATTCTGAGTAGTTCGCTCGCTAGCTGCTTTTAGCAGCATTGCTCACGCTAAGCCGCCGCCTACTGGGAGTGAATCTTAGCTTTGGAGAATTGCGAACGAAAGATTCACATAATTGCGAATAGAAATTTCTTTGCAGGAGCTCGGGACTTACTCTGCCACTGTGATCAATTCAGTCAGTTTCGTTCCTGGTTGACGTCACAAACACACCCAGCGTTCGCCCAGACACTCCCCCGTTTCTCCAGCCACTCCCGCGTTTTTCTCAGAAACTGCAGCGTTTTTCCGCACACACCCATAAAACGTCCAGTTTCCACCCAGAAACACCCACTTCCTGTCAATCACACTCCGATCACCAGAACGATGAAAAATCCTTGTTATGCCGTGAGTAAAATACCTAACTTTTGTGTAAAATAACTAAGCGCATGCGCTCTGCGAACCTTGCACATGCGCAGTAAGCGACTAATCACAATATAGCGAAAATTGGAAACGAGCGAACAACTCGGAATGAGGGCCTGTGTCCCATCCCCAGTCACTTAATGGAGTTTAAGTCACACAGGACCTGGCCAATTAGGGCATTCCTGCTTACCGTCAGTAACCGCCTGTTACTGACTCCACCCACTGCGCAGTGGGTGGATACTACGCTGCCACCACCAGACTCCTCCTAGCCAAGGTGTCTGGAACCCCGGTTCTGCTCTGTATTACCACCCCTGTGTGGTGTTGATGAATCCCCAATCGCCGCTTGCCTAAGCACAGCACGGTAGCACCTAGGTTTCGCTTAGCCCTGCAGGTCACAAGATAAAGCGGTCGTCTTGAGGCAGAAGATGTTTTATTTGCCCAAAAATAGTTCTGAAAAGAATTTCAGCAATACAGCAGATGTTTACAGCAGAAAGTAGTTGGTATAATACACTTGGAGGCTCACAGGCCTCCTCTTTTTATACAGTCACAATGCATCTCAGGGGGTAGTTCCCCACTGAGTCCTTTCCATCCAATCAGGATATATAAATAAATTTAATTTTAAAAGGATATAAGTGCATGAAGCAATTTCCTCCTTCCTGTCACACACAAAGTTTGGTGTCATTTAAACTCCATTCCTTACCATTCCTTACCACCTGGGAGTTTACACTTCGCTTTTGATACATTTATCACATAACTTCAAAATACGGTTTGTATTTGATTTCCCAAGCAAATGTTTCTCATCCTTTTCCTGCATATACTGTACTATGCAGGATTCGTATATCACTCAAACCAGCAACATAAATAAATACAGGTTCCAAACCCAATCTGACACTTTACATATGGAATAAGGAAATCCCCCTGATTAACGCCTTTGTTTAAGGAACTCACACCCCCAGCATTTACCTGCCGGGCACTGTCCAACATCAAAAAGGTTTTGTCATTTACCCGATCTGCTAAGAGAGGGCAATTAGCATCCCATTTCCTAGTCACCGTAGGTAGGGGACCCTTATTCAGTCATACATAGTAAGTGCATGTTTCCCTTTAAAATATATGTGACCTCATCTTAAATATAAAAACATTTGAACATGCAATCCTACAGCTGTGCACAGAACACTACATATGACATGTTAAAACACATCATTAAACTTATTTTTAAACAGTCCACGCCTGGCGCCGTAAGTACATTTAACAGTGGCGCCAAGCACCTATTGTCCTAAAAATGGTGCCAGGCACTTAAGGGTTAACCCCTTACGTGCCATGGCCGCCATTAACCATGTGGCCGCCAGGGTCTCCGGCCACACTATATATATTTTTTTATTTTTTGAACTCGCCACTCAGTTCAAACTGCATTGAGTTACAGGGTTTTGAACAAAGAGTACTAGGGTAAAGCGCACCAAACAGTACAAACAATAGATCTAAATATAACTTTTATTTTTCTGTTTTTAACTTGCAGCTAGGTTCAAACTGCGTGGATCGCAGAGCTTATAGATACACGTGAGCAAAGCGCACTAAAGTAAAGCACACCAGACAGTACAATTTACAGGAAATTACAGCACAGCATTCAGCAACTTGCATTGTGCCTTCTATACACAGTAATTGTATATACAGCACAGCCTCTTGTGAGTCCCGAGTCTCAGCACAGACAATACATCAGAGTATAGCGCAGCATTCAGCAGCGTGCAGTGCGCCCCTATACACAGTCAATTTAGAGCGCAGCCACTTGTGGACACAGCACAGTCAATACAGCAGAGTATAGTGCAGCATATAGTGTTCATCCCAGTGAAATGGCGCCAAGTCCTTATATAGAATCCAAGTCCTGTGATAATCCAATGCTGGGAGGGTGACATTCGGCCTCAACGTGGGATCCGACTCTGGCAGGAATCCGGGCCGCTCATCTACGTTATTGCATCACTGCCTTAAGTCACAATAAAAGCAGACTTCATTGTTCAACTTCTTGTTCTACTGAGTGTACAATATGTGTCAGAAGTAGAGATGTGCAGCAGACACTTTTCGGGTTTTGGTTTTGGATCTGGATCTCCATTCATGTTTTGGATCTGGATTGGTTTTGCCAAAACCACCCTTTCCGGTTTTGGCTTTAGTTTTGGATCTGGATTTAAAAAAAAACCCAAAACATAAAAACAGCTAAAATCAAAGAATTTGGGGGTATTTTAGATCCTACTCTGTATTATTAACCTCAATAACATTCATTTCCACTAATTTCCAGTCTATTGTGAACACATCACACCTCACAATATTGTTGTTAGGCCAAAAGGTTGCACCAAGGTAGCTGGATGACTAAGCTAAGCGACACAAGTGTGCGGCACAAACACCTGGCCCGTCTAGGAGTGGCACCTGCAGTGGCAGACAGGATGGTAGTTTTAAAAACTAGGCCCCAAAGAGCACATAATGCAAAGAAAAAAAAGAGGTGCACCCACCCTTATGTTGTATAAACAGGACATGCACACTTTAACAAACCAATCATTTCAGTGACAGGGTCTGCCACATGACTGTGGCTGAAATTATTGCTTTGTTTGGGCTCCCACCAAAAAAGAAGCAATTAATCACCCCACCAAAACAGAAGTAATTAATCTCTCCTTGCACAAACTGGCTCTACAGCGGCAAGATGTTGTCCTCATCCTCCAATTCCTCACCTCTGTCAGTGTTTACATCCTCATCCTCACAGAGTATTAATTAGTCCCCACTGGAATCCACCATCACAGGTCCCTGTGTACTTTCTGGAGGCAATTGCTGGTAAAGGTCTTCATGGAGGAATTTATAATTAATTTTGATGAACATCATCTTCTCCACATTTTGTGGAAGTAACCTCCTACGCCGAATGCTAACAAGGTTACCGGCTGCACTAAACCCTTTTTCCGAGTGCACACTGGAGGGTGGGCAACTTAGGTAAAATAAAGCCTGTTTGTGTAAGGGTCTCCAAATTGCCTCTTTTTCCTGCCAATATACATATGGACTGTCTGACATGCCTACTTGGATGCTGTCACCCATATAATCCCCCACCATTCTTTCAATGGTGACAGTATCATATGCAGTGACAGTAGACATGTCAGTAATTGTTGGCAGCTCCTTCTGTCCGGACCAGATGTCAACACTTGCTCCTGACTGCCCTCTGCAAATGTTATATCTGCCACACCTGCAGTGCACATGGTTTTGCCCAACTGCTAACAAATTTGCTGCTGCGATCAACTCTGAATTACCCCAATTGTGCCTTACCTCATTATCTAGGTGTAAATAACTAAATATATGCCTATTCATTACTTTCTATTGTATGTTGATCGCATTTCCCTCTTCACTATATAGTAATCGACACTATTAAAAATGTAAGTTTAACAGACACATACACACAATGGGGAACCCACAAAATGTCTGCTTCTATGATGTTTAGGCAGCATGTACTCTGTAATGATATTTTCTTTTATTTATCGGACTATGCATTTTTAGTATTTATCTTAGTTACATAATAGTAATAAATAGAATGTATAGCATCCACTCCTTATTAATATATATGTCTTCTTATGGTTTGTTCTTGTAAATGTATTAGTTTAAATATGTTTTCCCACTATTTGTATGATTATTGCAAATATTTAGAATTACTTTAATGTTATTTACTTAAAGAGTGCTCCCCTATCCTCCCCCTACCCCTGTGGGACACTGTGCACTGTTGATATGTGTATGCTGGATGATATTAGTAGACACCAGTGGATAATAGTTTGGTAAACACACCAGGCAGACAGACTTAACCAGGAACTAGTGTTTATTGTAATGCTCAGTGAAGGTACAGCAGTTCTTACAGTTCTGTTATATATATAGCCTGTGTTGGACTGGGGCGGGAAGGGCCCACCGGGGGGATGCTGAGGTAGGGGCCCATGCGTAGGAGGGTGGCCAGCCTCCAGAGGGGTTGTCAACAACAACCACAGATACTTGGCTAAATAGTGAGTGCATGGTCAGGGTCCCTTGATAAACACATATAGCAAATACTGCTGGTGTATGCATGATAATGCACCAGATTAATAACAGCAATGCACTGTAGAAAATACACCATAGTCCTGTGCAGTATAAGGTAACATATGTTTAATGTATAATTCAAGTGCACAGTCTGGAACTTGATCCCTAGTGGAGGGAGGTAGTGGAGCCTACCGGGAGGCTTCCCCTGTACCGAGGAGGGCCAGTCCGACCCTGAATATAGCAGAGATGGAGCGGAGCATAGAAAATGAGGTGGTGCAGAGCATACAGAGGACCAGCCGGTCATGTATGTAGGCGAGATCACAGGACAAACATGTATTTTGCAGGGTCCCCACCGAGCTGAGTAGTACAGATGTGAGTGTACCACTGTGGCGCTCAAACACAGTAACAAGATGGCGCCGCAAATGCACAGACTAAAGAACAGCAGCCATCTTGGTACAGGTAAATGCTTCTGTGGCCGGAGAGACCAACCAGCCACACGTGCGGCACTGAAGGGGTTAACCCCTAGTGCCCGGCGCCCTTAACAGGACAATGGGCGCTTGGCGCCACTTTAAAACTGTGCACTGGTGCTAAGCGCCATCTTTAAATATAGTGTGGGTGCTAGGCACCGGGTATTTAAGAATATATTTAATACTGTGTTTTCACCAATGTTATATTTAAGGCAATAGGCACAGTTGTAAGATTGCACATTTACATTGCAGCAAATGCCAGCACTTAGAAGGAATGTGTAAGCTGTGTTGGTTTTAAAATGCATGTACGTTTGAGGACAAATGGCTTGGAAGCTTCTCACCTAGGAATTGAGATGCTGATGACCCTGGCACCTGGAAAGGGGTGTATAGACAAGCCATTTCTTTGAGATTGAGATGTGTCTCTGTGTAACTTTATAGACACATGCAGGTGAAAGGATTTGTTGCTGTCTTCTCTGAATATTGAGTGAACTGGGTTTGCATGGAGATGTTAGAGAGACAGGAACATGTTAATCAGATTGTGTTTTACAAATGCAAACTAGTGGGTTTCGTGTAACAACAGTTTGATGTAACATTTCTTAGGCTGCATTATGTGTGATGCAGATTATGTTTAATTTACAGTATAAGAACGTTGTCTATGTGTGAGAGGGTGAATGCAATTGAAATGCAAGTTACATTTACATTTGTGAAAGAGACAGGAAGATGATAATCAGATTGTGTTTGGGATAGCCACTGGTTTGGTTATATATGAAGAGGAGCAGAACATTGCTTTATCTAATTCTTAACTTTTGAAATGTAAACTTGTATTTCTTTATATTTTCTGCAATAACCTGATTGGTTGGAGAAGACAGGGAGGGCTTACCCCCCTGTGGTACTGTGTGTAGAACTGGGATAAAAAGAGGATGCCTGTGAGCCTCCAGGTATTGTAACATCTTCTTCTGCTGAAAAGATCTTGATTGTATGCTGTTGCCCCTAGCAATAGGGAGGAGCCTTTTTAAAGGTTATTTGAGCAATAAACACCTTTGCCTCAAGAAGACTGCTTCATCTTGTGACCAACACGGTTAGGCCAAACCTAGCCCCGTTCTCCGGCTGTCCAGGGAAGCACCTGACGTCTCCAAGCTCCGCCTTCCGCCAGCTACCGGTAGAGGCCTAGCAAGTGGCTAGTGGGGATTCGTCGACACCACACAGGTGTGGTAAAGCAGTGCGTCGGCACATACAGAGCAGAACCGTGGTTCCAAACGCCACGGCAGGTTAGGAGTTTGGTGGTGGCAGCGAGAACCCGCCCACAGCGCAGTGGGTGGAGTCAGTAACAGGCGGTTACTGACGGTAAGCGGGAATCCCCTATGTGGTCAGGCCTCGTGCGGCTTGACCTTCCATTCTGTGCGCAGTCAACGGGACGCGGAAGCTGCGAGTGCTTTCGTACGGTATCGTCCTGTCACAGAAATTGGTGGCAGCGGTGGGATAATCCCAGGCGGCTTTTCATCACCCGATTGGAGAAGCCGAGTTACTCAGGAGAGGAGTAACTGCAGCGCAGGAGAACGCACAAGATGGCGGAATTCAGCGGAATGTCCAAGGAGGATCTGGAGATCGTATGCCAGGGGAAGGGTGTGGATATCCCTTCCAACGCGTCCAGGAGCGTCATGCAGGCGGCGCTCAGGAGCTGGGAGGAGTCTCATCGGGCGGAGGTGGAAAGCACTGACGGCGTCAGCATCGCAGAGGACGGCCCACCAGTGGACCTTCGTAAGGAACCGGTGAGAACCACAAGCCCCGCCCTCTCTCACAGCAGCAATGTTTCCCAGCAATCCCTAGCAGGGCCAGGATCCCAACGTCCCAGGGGGGGCGGCGCGGATACCCTAGCAGATCGGCTAGCGGAATTGGGGGAAAGGGCAACGGAGCAAGAGCGCTTGATCATCATCCAGATGTGGCGTGATGAGCGGGCACCACAGGCCGTGGTACCCCGGGAGCCGTTGTCAGCTGTTGTACGCAGATCAGGACGTATACAGTTTGCCAAGTTTGCAGACAGTGATGGGGACATTGATGGACATTTGCAAGTTTTTGAAAGGACTTGTAAACTACACGATCTACCCAAGTCAGAGTGGGTGAGACACCTTGTGCCCACTCTGCATGGAGAGGCCTTGGAGGCCTATCGAGGAGTGGCGACGGAGGACTGTGGGAACTACGACGAAGTCGCGAAGGCCCTCCTCCAGCGATTCTTCATCACTCCAGAGTCTTACAGGAAGAAGTTCAGAGACTTGCCCAAGAATCCTAGCAGCACCCATGAGCAGTTCGCCACCCAGCTGCGGCAGTACGTGGTGAAGTGGGTGAAGGATTCGGAAGCCACTACATGGGACGCACTGATCGACCTGATCTGCAGGGAGCAGTTCTACCGCCGGTGCGCCCAAGAAGTGAAGGAGTGGGTGCTAGATCGGGAGCCACCCAGCTTAAAGATGGCTGCCCAATTAGCCGACAAGTATGTGGCAATTCGGCCACGGGGGCAGAAGCGCCCCGCCAGCAGCCAGCTCCAACAGACTGTACCACCAAGGGGACCACCCTCTTCAGCTCATCAACCCCAAAGACAAGCATCTTCCAACCCGGGTGCTCTTGGCCAGCAACCGCACCGCAGCGTCCCTGCCACTGATCAGAGATCATCGGTGCCACGACTGGAGAAGAAGTGCTACGGCTGTGGGAAAATCGGACATCTGAGGATGAACTGTCCTGCATCCCAAGCACCCCAGACTCGTGCCCCAAATCCGAGTGCTGGAGCCCGGATCGCTTGTTTGACGAGAGGAGATGAGCCTACAGAGACTGTTCCCCCTCCAGTCAGTCCGATGGAGTGTGGCGAGAGACAGGTGCACTCTGCGGAGAGAGTCACCTGCATGGCCAAACAGCCCCTATACAACATGTGGAGGCACCTGCAGCCAGTCCACGTGGGACCCCTGCAGGGAGAAGGCCTAAGAGACTCTGGGGCCTCAATCACTGTGGTGAGCCCCCACCTTATAGATCCTGCTGCAGTATTGCAGGGTCGCACTGCCACGGTCACCCTGGCAGAAGGAACAGAAAAAGCGGTTCCCATGGCAAGAGTCTACCTGGACTGGGGAGCTGGACCAGAGTTGCGAGAAGTTGCCGTCATGGATGGTCTCCCAACTGATGTGGTCCTAGGAAATGATCTGGGTGGTGGGATCGTCACTATGTTTGTTGGCGCCATTCCCCGGAGTCAAGTTCCAAAACCACCGTTGACATCAGCTACTCCAGCACCGCCCAGCCCAGAGGAAAAGACTACAGCTGCTAGACAACTGCCAGCACAGCCAACCACAGCATCAACCAGCCCAGAGGAAAAGATTACAGCGGCTAGATCAGTACATCGACCCCGCATGCCTTTTGCCTCTGGTATGCCTACGTCCCCTAGCAACGCAGAGGATGTCGGTTCCAGCTCGTGTGATCCTGTGGGGGTGCCCAATGATGCTCCTGACCCAAGTGGTTTGCCAACTCCGGCGGTGAGTATGAGAAACCACACTGATTTTTCCATGACTGACCCCTACCAGACTGACCCTAGTAGTCCCCACCTAGATCCCCCTGTAGAGTGTCCCAATTTAGGAGAGATTGAGGGCCACAGGCAGGAGTTTAGGGAGGTTCAACTCTCCGACCCATCCCCGAAAGGCATGAGGCGCCACTCTGGCAGCGGCCTTGACAGGGTTGGGGCGGGGAGTTTGACCTGGCGGGAAGGGTTACGGTACAGGGTAGCCAGGAAAGTAGGAGGGGATAGACCAGATAGGGAATGTGTCCAACTGGTCCCCCCAGGGAACGTTCCTGCGCAACTGGTGTCGGTTGCCAGCGAAACCCCTTTGGACAGTAACCCGGAGACAGACCGTACCCTGAAGTGCCTGACACAGAGCTTACCCTGGTCTGGAATGTCGGATGACGCCCAGACCAACTGTAAGGCTGGTGCCATGCGTTGGCAGCCGGGACACTCCAGCGTTTGTGTTGTCTCTGGGCCTCTGCCCATAGGAGAACCCTTGCAGCAAGTTGCTGTGGACATAGCAGGTCCCCTGCCTGTGCGCAGTAGATCGGGGAAGACACGCAGCCTCCCTGTAGTGGATGCCACACAGGATCCAGAGGCTGGTGGTCTGGCCGCCATCACTGTGGCACAGGTAGCGGACGAGGAGGGAAGAGTAGGCCTAGGTGACAGGGTAGGTTTCCCGAGTCATAGGTCGACGGAGGAGGATTGGAGGGCAGGTCTGACTGTTAGGGCAGACAGTTGCCAGATAGGTATGACAAAGGTGCAGTGCCTGGGGCACCATGTGGGAGGAGACAGGGGTAGGCCCAACCCAGAGGGGGTGGAGGCAACCAGAGGCTGTCCCCGTCCCACATCACCCAGACCGGTACTGACCTTAGAACCTGTAAGGCCCTACGGACATGTTGTCATTGACTTTAGTCCTGTAGTGAACCCCTTGACAGAGATGGCTAGGAAGGGCATTCCCAAGTCAGTGGACTTTGCACCCGCTTGCGAGTTGGCATTCCAGTCATTGAAGGAGGCTCGGGTACCCGCTCCAGTGCTGATGGCGCACATTCTTGACCAGGACTGTGCGTTACGAACTACTGCGCCACTGCACGGACTGGGAGCAGTACCGAGCCAGAAAGAGCCATATGGGCAGGAGCACCCTGTGGCCTGTTTGAGCAGAAAACTGCTATGGTGGGAGGTGGGGTATGCCACAATTGGGACACCTTGGGTGGCACTTGTTTGTAACCAGCCCCCCGCCGTGGTGACTTACCACCCACCTGTTAGGTGGCTGCAACCTACCTTGGGGAAATTTGACAGACTTTTGTGGTGGAGCCTTGAACTTGGACTTCAGGTGGACTATTTGAACATTGTGCACCCACGAAGAGAGGCCCACTACACTATGGATGAACTGTCTAGGCCAGAGCCTACACATCCCAGGTAGCGTCCCCTTCACCCCAACGGACTGCGGGACCAGGACCCAAATCGTTGGGACATGGGTCCCTGGTTGACCCGCTTGAATGGGGGGGGGAGGAGTGTGGCCGGAGAGACCAACCAGCCACACGTGCGGCACTGAAGGGGTTAACCCCTAGTGCCCGGCGCCCTTAACAGGACAATGGGCGCTTGGCGCCACTTTAAAACTGTGCACTGGTGCTAAGCGCCATCTTTAAATATAGTGTGGGTGCTAGGCACCGGGTATTTAAGAATATATTTAATACTGTGTTTTCACCAATGTTATATTTAAGGCAATAGGCACAGTTGTAAGATTGCACATTTACATTGCAGCAAATGCCAGCACTTAGAAGGAATGTGTAAGCTGTGTTGGTTTTAAAATGCATGTACGTTTGAGGACAAATGGCTTGGAAGCTTCTCACCTAGGAATTGAGATGCTGATGACCCTGGCACCTGGAAAGGGGTGTATAGACAAGCCATTTCTTTGAGATTGAGATGTGTCTCTGTGTAACTTTATAGACACATGCAGGTGAAAGGATTTGTTGCTGTCTTCTCTGAATATTGAGTGAACTGGGTTTGCATGGAGATGTTAGAGAGACAGGAACATGTTAATCAGATTGTGTTTTACAAATGCAAACTAGTGGGTTTCGTGTAACAACAGTTTGATGTAACATTTCTTAGGCTGCATTATGTGTGATGCAGATTATGTTTAATTTACAGTATAAGAACGTTGTCTATGTGTGAGAGGGTGAATGCAATTGAAATGCAAGTTACATTTACATTTGTGAAAGAGACAGGAAGATGATAATCAGATTGTGTTTGGGATAGCCACTGGTTTGGTTATATATGAAGAGGAGCAGAACATTGCTTTATCTAATTCTTAACTTTTGAAATGTAAACTTGTATTTCTTTATATTTTCTGCAATAACCTGATTGGTTGGAGAAGACAGGGAGGGCTTACCCCCCTGTGGTACTGTGTGTAGAACTGGGATAAAAAGAGGATGCCTGTGAGCCTCCAGGTATTGTAACATCTTCTTCTGCTGAAAAGATCTTGATTGTATGCTGTTGCCCCTAGCAATAGGGAGGAGCCTTTTTAAAGGTTATTTGAGCAATAAACACCTTTGCCTCAAGAAGACTGCTTCATCTTGTGACCAACACGGTTAGGCCAAACCTAGCCCCGTTCTCCGGCTGTCCAGGGAAGCACCTGACGTCTCCAAGCTCCGCCTTCCGCCAGCTACCGGTAGAGGCCTAGCAAGTGGCTAGTGGGGATTCGTCGACACCACACAGGTGTGGTAAAGCAGTGCGTCGGCACATACAGAGCAGAACCGTGGTTCCAAACGCCACGGCAGGTTAGGAGTTTGGTGGTGGCAGCGAGAACCCGCCCACAGCGCAGTGGGTGGAGTCAGTAACAGGCGGTTACTGACGGTAAGCGGGAATCCCCTATGTGGTCAGGCCTCGTGCGGCTTGACCTTCCATTCTGTGCGCAGTCAACGGGACGCGGAAGCTGCGAGTGCTTTCGTACGGTATCGTCCTGTCACAGCTTCATCTAGCGAAACATTATGGAGTAAGCACAGTAGTGCACTACATATATTATACTCTCTCTCTCTCACTCTCTCTCTCTCTCTCTCTCTCTCTCTCTCTCTCTCTCTATCTCTCTCTCTCTCTCTATATATATATATATATATATATATATATACATGTAGATAGCAGTGTAGTCCCGAAGCTATATATATATATATATATATATATATATAATGTGTGTGTGTCTGCTCTGTGCCCTTCCCATGTTGTTCTTGACAAATTGCTTTTATTTATAACACGGAGCACCCCCATCGCCAGATAATGAAATACATAAGGCAGCAACACTGCAAGGTTATGAGGATTAAACTAGAAAACAAGCTAGCATGAAAGGATATGGAAAATAAAATAAAAACTGCATAACTGAGAAGCTATTTTTTATGAGATTCAGATCTTATTAATCGCTTGTAGCCGGCTCATAAGGGGGATTCTGCACTGTTTACATTGCTCAGGGCATTTGATTTCTGCAGGCCTTGTCTCATATAAAGCAGACAATATTGCCATCTGATGCTCAGGTTTAACCTCTTCATGCCTGTGTGATTGTGGAATCATAGCACTGGCAGCGAATGACAATAGATTTATAAGAAATAAATATACCACTATTAGTCATGTGTACATGTGTGTATGTGTGTTTGACTAACTGAAGGTCAATGACAAAGCTCAGAGCACATGTGTCTGTGTACATTAGCCTGTATACTCTTATTTTAGACAAAATAAGAGGTGCAAACAAGCTGGTAATGCAGATGCACACTCTAAGTACTAAGAATACTGATAGTCAAAATAATGATTGAAAAAAAAACTCTACAATTAAGGAATTATTATTATTGTTATTATTATTATTATTATTATTATTATTATCCTTTATTTATATGGCATGTCAAAGTCGAAAAATTTTGCAGTACACACATCCGTACAAACTACACACAGATGGCCTCCGCGCGTGTACTTGTTCTGCTGTGTGTGCACATATTCGCAATTTGCGTATGGTCGCTCCCGCGGTCCTGCGCATTAGCGCGTAGTATGAGTATTTACTGTAGAGTTTGTGAACGCTGGGAAGGCTATCAAAATACATTACATATTTAATCCAAATAGTGCACAATGTACACATAGTCTCCCTGCACCACATCAGAAAGTAACAACAGTTTGAATGGTTTCAGAACAAAGGGATTCACCTTTACAGGATAGGATGGGACAGAACAAGGTTACAAGGTGGTGTTTGGTATCCAGCTGTAGGGTATTTTAAGGGAAACATTCCGGTGTTGGTTTGAGGAAGATCGCATGTTCCTGTGGATAGTTATGTGCAGAAGCAGAATATAGATATAAACTGTATTTACAGTATATTATGTATGCGGCGGGAATCCAGAGGAGACCACCCACAAGAGCAGTTGGGAAAGACATCGCCTACCTTTTCAAATCGACCTATGACCTCTCCTGTACTGTAAAAGTGCATTATTGTGTCCAATGGACAAAGGGATTACAGTATACATTGTATTGCTTTTGGAAGAATTGTATAAATAAAGCCTGCTGCAGCCTGGCCTGACACTAAACTCACAAAGTTATCTATCATATGACCGGGGACCGGCCGGGTTGCGCAAGCTTGTCCACTCACGTATGTAACATTGAATGTAGCCATTTACTCTGTTATATTGTAGTGTATTATTTGTATTGTAAACCCCCTTTCAGCAATAATCCACTGTGGTGTCGGAACCCAGCGGTAAAATCACAATTGGTGTCGTGTCCTCATTGCCCTGCTAAGGTTTAAAGTGTTTTATCATTGCATTGCATTACTGTAAAGGTTTAAAGTGTATCTCTGGGTGTGTGCGCGCTGTGTGTACTTTGTACCCCCAGCGCGGCGTTTGTACGCTAAGTCCGTACAGTGATACGGGACTCCGTACGCAAACAGTGTATAAAGTATGTAGCGTGTGTACTAAGTTTAGCGGCCGCAGCGGCTCCATGGTAAAGTGTATTCTAAGTGTGTGTAAGGTATAGCTTTCATTCCTGTAAGATAATCAGCATTATCAATTGGGGGATCTCCGGTCTGCCACATTCTTACTGCCTAACAGGTCACAGCAGACTTAATCTATCAGCATAAGGGTGGACAGAAAGTATCCTACGTATCCTTTTCTTGGTCGGTGGATGCACTGTAAACCCTACTTAATTGCTGATTAGATGGTGTCTGCTCTGTATGGTTTGTAGAGATGCTGGTAGAACTCGTAAGGTAAACAGGAAAAAAGCTATTTAAAATCTGTGAAAGTTTTTTTGGGCGCCAAAACCGTACACAGCACCCATACTCTTTGCATACCCTCTCACATTGTTGCAAAACAAAGTTCAAATAAGTCATATTGTGTTTGATTCAGATTGGATTGTTTATCTGTTAAATAGGTATAAAAAAAATTGCTGCATAGCCTTGGTATAGTTTTTTTTTTTTTAACTCAGGCTTAAAATAACTTCAGGTGCTTGTATAATGTTTGATTTCTTTGTGACAAAGGAAGCCGCATGGTCTGTCCTCCATTTTGGACTAACCACATGGCCTGTCCACCATTTTGTGTAACCCTCATGGATGTGAAAGGGGGAGGAGCAGCGGCCCTTTTGGGAAGGTCATTTTTCTAAATAGCTGATTTTCACTGCACAGAATAATCAGCTTTCCTTGGTCACATGAAACACGATTTATGGGTTACCAATGCATTTATTTAACCCATGCCATAGTCAATTACAAATAGTTTCAATGGGGCCTAGTGAAAGTTAATAGTGAGATGAATACTTGATGTAAGAAGTACACACAGATATAAACAAAGTTTTTTTTTTCTTCTACCTCTAGGATTCAGTTAACTCTGCTTGCTAGTTTAGGATAGCCATTGAAATGCAAATTAACCTGTGTAACTGCTTTTTCTTAGCAGTGAAAAAAACCCCTCTTGAACAGGCAGTCAAAAGCACACAGCTTTGATATGCAAATTAGAAGCACTGAAGAGGTAAGGTGTCTCAGAGCAGACCAGTGAATGGTACATATATATAATGTTATTATAATTATGTGTGTGTTTATATCAGTGTATGTTCTGCAAGATGGCTATCCAATCTGAATCATACCATTTGAATTATTGATTATTGCTAGAATCATTTAAACTTATGTGAAACCGGAGATATTCGCTGCTATATAGTTAACAATAAAATAAATATTTAAGGAAGTAAGTGTAAGACACACACGCAGACTGGCCTTGTTGTAAAGGTTTATACAGAAAGAAACTGTGTGTTGTGTTAAGTGAGCGATTATAGTTAATATTGCTCACATTGATAGAATTGTGTGATTTGCGCTATTGCGGACATACGGTTTTGTACACATGTCTCGGACAAAGTACAAGACTGCGTACGTGGCGTAAGAGACACGCACGATCGCGTGTTTACGCAAATTGCGTAAGAAGTACGCTCGCTAAGTACAAATTACACAATAGTTCGTTTAGTTTAAAGGTGGGACAGTAGCCACGCTACAATAGCACCAAACTACCCGGTTTCTAAAGAACTTTAGTATAAAAACAAAATTTAGTATAAATAATTTTTTTAAATTGCCTCTGGGGTAAAGCTGCCAACTTGAATGAATCCTAATTTTCTGTACAGAAAAGAAAAATAAAGTGTATTTGAGTGAGCGAATGCAGGACTGAGTGGATACTGAACCCAATAACTAGGTGGTCTAGGTGGTCAAAGCTAGGTGGTCTAGGTGGACACACTGGGTTAGTAGAGGCCCGGTGGCGTAAGGTTCGCAACCCTGCGTTATTAACTAGGTGGTCTTGGTGGACTGAGTGGTATCCCATACAATGCTAGGTGGTCTGCTAGGTGGTCTACAGCAATCATAGGGCATATAGATAGCTAGTATCTATAGGCTGTGCTATTGCATCACATGTCCGTTTGTTCTGCACAGAGCAACATGATATTATTGTGTCATATGCGCTGTGGAAGAGCATACGCAGACGTGATTGTATAGACAAAGGGGTTTTTCTTTGATAACTTCGGGAAATCTCCCTGGTGGGCTTCACTGGAAAGGGTGAAAGATAGTTATCTAATTTCTCTGTTTTTCACCCTACAAACAATTTCAGTTGAAAGATACCGAAAAGGAAATTTTCACTGCCTCTCTCAGGAAAATATTCCAAACAGAACTTCCACCGAAGAAATTACGGTGTAAGGTCTGATAGGAGCCCTAAGTTGGGTACATTGCGATCCGCTATCAACAGTGTATCGTTGTATTGGCCAGCGTGGGCGCGAGCGAGTGGAAGGTGCTCAGGTATACTTCCACCGTCTACTTATATTGAGTATTTTGGCCTTTGTGGGAATTTTTTAAAGATATTAGAAGAGACCCACAAATATGGGAGCCAGTTGCTCAAGTAAGAGACGTTTAGACAGGGTTCAGGCAGAAATGTGGCCAAAAGGCTCAGCAAGGTTTATCATGTGTGAAAAATATGGTTCACACACAGAAGTCTTATGCAATGAGTGGATATGTATGACTAACAATGATAGGGAACCATTCCATAGGGTGGGCAGCTTTGAACCAGAGGTACTGCAGAATGTAAGCAGTAGAATATGTCTTCTTAAATCCAGAAAACAAAGGATTAGACATAATGATTGTTTAAAATTATGGCAACAGGAGGGGGATATGCAAAGAGAACAAATTCGCAAAACAGGTTCAAAACCTAGCGGGAATGGGAACACAAACACACCATTGTCGACACAGGTCGAAGGGGAAGAGATGGCTACAGTCAATGGTATATCCGTAAAATATAGTAGTATGTAAAAACAATGTATTAACCCTAATTATTTTTTGCAAGATGTATCCTGTTTTTTGAAGTCTTTTCAAGGTTATAGGTACAAGAGGATGATGGACTTGCTGGCAGATCAGTTCCTGTATTTATTTACAGAGAGAGAGAGAGAGACATAAGATGCATTGGAGGGAATGGTAATTGTATCGCTAGCCTGTAACTGTAATTGTATGTAACTGTATGTTTTAACTGCTTACTGTATGAGTTGTAACTATAGGTATACTGTACTTTGTAATATATATATTGAATCTATATCCTTTTTTTAATAACAAATATATCCAGCCAAATCGCAGCTCTCCTCCAAGCAGTCACCTCGCTGCAGGAAACTCAGGTGAGGCCTGTCCAACCAGGTAGAGCAGTAACAATATTCCCCAATGAAAGAACTGGTGAGGTCACAACTACCGGTAAGTGTGAGACAGTTCATTGCACAGAGACAACAACACCTCACAGTAAACAGATTAGGTACGGAATGGTAGGATTACACCCTGTCTTGGAAATATTAACCCCCAATGGGGGAACCGATAGTCAGGGAATAATCCTCACCAGGAATAATGCAATGTATTGCCCGTGGCCCAGAGATGAGCTGTGATCAATCATTTCAAAATTCCCCGACCCTCGGAAGCATTTAGCCAGATGTCAGAAATTTTTCAGAGATCTGGGTAATGCGTATGAACCGACAAACAAACACTGGCGGATATTTTTGAAAGCGTGCCTACCTCCTAATATTGACACCCAAAAATGTATCACTGATTGTAGATTAGAGTCGGATAGTCTTATGACTGACAAAACACAATCAGGAGAACTTAGAGAAAGTTAACATGCAATTAGAGTTGTATTTCCCCACAACTGTTAAGTGGAGAAAAATTTTCTCCATAAAACAGAGGGAAAATGAAATGACATCTGAATACTTCCATCAGGACCTGCAAATAATAGATAGATACATGGGGGTATCAGATACAGGGAACGATGCGAATTACAGGAAGGTAGCTGTTTCTGTATTAATGGACGGACTCAATCAGACAGTAAGGGACAGGGTACAAACATTTTTTGCCTGATTGGATAGCTTGTCGTAGAGAGTGCGCGATTGAACACCATAAGAATATTGCTAGGCGTAGAGAACTGCAGGAGGAGAGGCTGGGGATTGAAAGTATACAGGCTCTTACACCAGAGTCTCATCAGCCTAAACCCCAAAAACCCTGGTAGTAAGAAAAGACCGAGAAATTGTTACATTTGTAAACAAAACAAAATAAAGGACATTTTGCTAGAGATTGCAAGAGTAGTAGAGCACATAGCCAATATAGACCCCTAGACAGAGAAAACAATCCACGTTATTAAACACATAGACGGGATCAAGGGGCATATAGTAAGGAGTCACGAGCCATATAGAAAACACAGATTCGGTTAATGGGAAGAATGGAATAAATGCAACTTTACCCTTTTGACAGAACTTACTGGGGTTAGGAGGAGGGCTCTAAACTTCTGCTTCCCTCTCTAGCAGATGTGACCTCTAATTAATTTAACAGAAGTTTTGTTAGAGATGGTATACATATAGCGTGCTCCCGCCCAGGAAGTACGAATTATGTTGGATACCCACGAAGACTAAGGTTGCATTTCGCTGTTCTAGATACATGTCCATCACAGGTAGAGGAAATTATCTCAAAGATACCGGGTTCCCTATGAATTTAGAATGGACAGGACACTGGATTGATGGCTGGGATAGTCCCAGTAGAGATATAACACACATAGAAATTATTATTTTTTTGGGGAGCAGACCGAGTAGAGAATCATTCCCCTTAGTGCCCAATCCAGATGTCAAATTTTGTAAAATCTTCTTTGCCTCTACCAACTTATCTTTTACTAAACTCTATGTAATTTGTCCTCAAAGTTTCCTCTCCATCTCTTACATCCACTGACAGAGTTACAGTTCAGACGCCACAGGCCTACTCAGTCTTTCAGAGTTCTGCCCAAATCCAGTATATCTCACCAGCATAGGGACACCAGTATCAGTGTGCCTGGTCATGCACAAAGGGTGGAGAATGAGAATACTGGTGAAGGGAGACTGTGCATAGACACCGATATGCATGATGGTGTGACAGCCTGATAGTGAACGCAAATCTGAAAATTTTTATTTTTATTATTCCCTTTCTCTTTTCACTTTCCACAGATGGTTTACTTCACACAACTGATAATACACAACAGTTAAACACATTGAAATACAAGATTTATGTTCCCTACAGAAAGGCCGCTGACCCGGAGAGAACTCGTGACAAAGAGCAGAGTGTAGAGAACCTCGTATCACTGGAGTGTCTGTTCCGGGAAGGTTGAGAGGCAGGACTGATGAGACGGCACCTGAGCATGGAGAACAAGACCAGAGGCGGTTGTCGCACCAGTTCTTTTTTTTTCTCCATCTCCCCCTACTCTCCTTCTCTTCTTCTCTTTCTCCCCTCTTCTTGTCTCCCTTCTCTTCCCTTAACAAGATGGATCTACCCCAAGAGACTGCATTTCGGGTTTTCCTGTTAATCCTGTTGTTGACCAGGACAGTCTGTTTCGGTGAGGGTCCCAGAGAGGTCGAGCAAGGATCTGGAATGGGTTCTGATGGCGAGGGTGGATTTGCAGAATCTCAAGAGCAACACATTACTCGAGCAAAGGCGAGTATCAGAAAGCGCTCTGGTAGTCAAGGAGCTCGGAGGTTCTGTGAAGGGTTATTGTCTGAGGAAAATTGCATTTGTAGGAATTGTGAGAACATAGTCGAGGATGGGTGCATCCAGAGATGTCAGTCCAGCCTCAATATCATCATGGACCGTCATCCGTTGAGTGATTACCACTCACAAGTGGGTAAGGTCTAAAACCAGACAGAATGCTGGGTGTGCTCACAAGTACCTCAAGGTCAGAGCAAGTCATGATTAGTACCATACCCTTTAGCAATAGATGAGGTACTCGAATTACGGGGTGGGAGACCGGTGGACAAGAAATTCAATATTTCTAGGCCCCCTAGTTTGAAGCTCCACCAGTATCATGTAGATAGATCCTTATTATGTTTCAATATTTCCAATTACCGAAAACCGTGAAATTGGGAAGTGACGTGGAATAACCAGACAATGACCTTTTCACACAGAGCTGATAGGATACCCATAGACTCTGAACTTGTACGCCAAATAGCCAACAGTGGAAGGTATTTCCGGTATAGGTATACTCGAGGAAGCAAGACCATGTGGGTTGGAAAAGTATCACCAGGGTACTGTGCTCATATCATCCAGTCCGATACTTGTACTGAACAGATGGGAGAATTAGGGATTGCGTTTTTCACTTGGAAAGTTTGTAATATGGTAATGTCATATTCTGTCCCCTATGTTCTCCCCGATGATGCCTATTTCAAATTTTGGATGGTACAAGTGGCTTGCCCCGAGCTCAGAGGGATTGTGTTATATTGGAAGAGTACTGCCAGAGGTCATGACCATAACCCATGATAAGATGAAAGATGTTCACCGCAGTGCTCAGGCTCCTTATACTCATACTCACTATGAACACATCGTCAAGAGACACCTCATAGATAGGACAGAGCACGTAGCCTCTGATTTAATCCACGAATCCACCGGGATTCAATTCCTTCTCGCATTAGACATCACCTGTACTGCCAGAGGAATTATAAATTATAGGTACATCCATGCGCTAGCGAACTTGATAGATAATATCACTGAGATGTATGACGACACCTTCAGGTATACGGGAAGGGAGTTACAAGCTTACAAGAAGGAATTGATCCAGCACAGGATGGTCCTTAATTATATCATAGCCGTGACGGGTGGGTACTGTGTCACTTTGGCAACTCAATATGGTGTGAAGTGCTGTACATATATCACGAACAGCACTGACGACCCCACGGAGATCATCGATCAAAAGATGGACGATATCTTGCAGTTGAAGTGGGAGTTCCGGAGGAGACACAACCTTACCCTGACAGCTGTGGGTAATGAGCTGACCGGCTGGGTCTCATGGTTGAACCCACAAAATTGGTTCTCAGGATTAGGAGAGTGGGCTCAAAATGTTATTATGAGTGTAGGGAAGTTTTTCCTTTGTATCCTGGGAGTCGTCATAATTATTGGCTTGATATTTAGGTGTGATCGAATTCTGACGCGGTGCAAGCACGGCACAAATTTGATGAGTCTAAGGAGCGAGGGCATTGTTATAGCAGCAGATTTCATTTACGACCCATCCATAGAGACAGTGTTATGATAAGGATTGCAAATGAATTCCATGGCCTGTTTCTTTCACCCGTTTTTCTTTTGTCTCCCCCTCTGCCCAGATACACCCATCCGGAAAAAGACATCAGCTCTACCCAAGAATGTTTATGTAAATGTTTATGTGCATGTATTTTAGATAAGTGTCTTATTTTCATCTCTACAAACTTCAGTTAATGAGACACATAGTCGACAGGTGATATCCACATATACTAGCACTCACATATGTTCCCCCTCCATGTATCATCAACTAAATGTGCACCCCATTTGTTGGAACAAGAAGCCGAAAAGAGCTCGGTAGTGTTTGTCGGCCCACTTACAGACCCTTAATACGGGATAAGAAGGATTTAATGTATACTTCGCAATACCTCGAAGCTTATTTAGAACATATACGACACGATGATACATGCCCCTCAGACATGGATTAATACATACATGCTTTTTACTATCCCACTAGGTCATACATTTCCTACCTACCACCCTCCCCCGACCGTCCAAAACTTCTGTAGATATTGTGTAGATATTTTTCTGTTTAGTGATTAGATAGTGGCAGTTATTGGTGACTGCCAAAAGGTGGACTGTCAAAGTCGAAAAATATTGCAGTACACACATCCATACAAACTACACACAGGTGGCCTCCGCGCGTGTACTTGTTCTGCTGTGCGTGCACATATTCGCAATTTGCGTATGGTCGCTCCCGCAGTCGTGCGCATTAGCGCGTGGTATGAGTATTTACGGTAGAGTTTGTGAACGCGGGGAAGGCTATCAAAATACATTACATATTTAATCCAAATAGTGCACAATGTACACATAGTCTCCTTGCACCACATCAGAAATTAACATCAGTTTAAATGGTAACAGAACAAAGGGATTCACCTTTACAGGATAGGAGGGGACAGAACAAGGTTACAAGGTGGTGTTTGGTATCCAGCTGTAGGGTATTTTAAGGGAATCATTCCGGTGTTGGTTTGAGGAAGAACGCATGTTCCTGCGGATAGTTATGTGCAGAAGCAGAATATAGATATAACTGTATTTACTGTATATTATGTATGCGGCGGGAATCCAGAGGAGACCACCCACAAGAGCAGTTGGGAAAGCCATCGCCTACCTTTTCAACTCGACCTATGACCTCTTCTGTACTGTAAAAGTGCATTCCTGTGTCCAATGGACAAAGGGATTACAGTATCCATTGTATTGCTTTTGGAAGAATTGTATAAATAAAGCCTGCTGCAGCCTGGCCTGACACTAGACTCACAAAGTTATCTATCAGATGACCGGGGACCGGCCGGGTTGCGCAAGCTTGTCCACTCACGTATGTAACATTGAATGTAGCCATTTACTCTGTTATATTGTAGTGTATTATTTGTATTGTAAACCCCCTTTCAGCAATAATCCACTGTGGTGTCGGAACCCAGCGGTAAAATCACAATTGGTGTTGTGTCCTCATTGCCCTGCTAAGGTTTAAAGTGTTTTATCATTGCATTGCATTACTGTAAAGGTTTAAAGTGTATCTCTGGGTGTGTGCGCGCTGTGTGTACTTTGTACCCCCAGCGCGGCGTTTGTACGCTAAGTACGTACAGTGATGCGGGACTCCGTACGCAAACAGTGTATAAAGTATGTAGCGTGTGTACTAAGTTTAGCGGCCGCAGCGGCTCCATGGTAAAGTGTATTCTAAGTGGGAGTAAGGTATAGCTTTCATTCCTGTAAGATAATCAGCATTATCAGGCACCACAAGGGTTCCGTAGCGCCCAATTACAGAGTACATATGCACATAATCAAAACAGGAAAACAGTGACTTACAGTTGAAGACAATATAGGACATGTACAGGGTAACTAAGCATAACTACACCAGTAAATGACATAGAGATAAGTTCCAGGTGGCCAAAAAACTGTGGTATTTGGGCAGTTGAGGATTATTAAAGTGAGAAAAGTAGAAGCACGTGAGGGAAGAGGGCCCTACTCGTGAGAGCTTACATTCTAAGGGGAGGGGTAGACAGACAGGGGTGACACATATGGGGTACATAGATAACGTGGAACAGAGGGTTAGGATGAGATTTGGCTGGGTTTGGTAAAGAAATGGGTCTTAAGAGCCCGTTTTAAGTTTTGTAGAGAGGTGGAGAGTCTGAGGGGGAGTGGTAAAGAATTCCAGAGGAAGGGAGCAGCACGTGAAAAATCTTGGAGATAGGAGTGGGAGGAAGTAATCAGAAGACAGGAGAGTCGGTGTGCATTAGCAGAGCGAAGAGGACGGGTGGGAGAGTAAAGGGAGATAAGGTCAGAGATATAAATGGGAGAGGAGTGGGTGAGTGCTTTGTAAGTGAGTGTGAGAAGTTTGAATTGGATTCTCAAGGGAAGGGAAGCCAGTGAAGGGCTTGTAGGAGAGGGGAGGTGGACGTAGTGCGTTTGGTGAGGAAGATGAGCCGGGCAGCAGCATTGAGGATAGATTGGAGTGGAGAGAGGTAATTGTCAGGGAGGCCAGTTAGGAGGAGATTACAGCAGTCAAGTCTGGAAATAATCAGTGAGTGAATGATGATCTTAGTGGCATCCTGGATGAGAAAAGGTCTGATCCCGGAAATATTTTTGAGATGAAAATGACAGGTTTGTGAGAGGTGCTGAATGTGTGGTTTGAAGGAGAGGGAGGAGTCAAGGATTACACCAAGACAGCGTACTTGGGGGCTAGAGGAGATAGTCGTGCCATTAATGGATAATGAGATTGTGGGAGGTGAGGTTGCGTGGAAGTGTGGGAAGATGATCAGCTCAGTCTTAGACATGTCGAGTTTAAGAAAGCACTGGGACATCCAGGAAGAGATAGCAGAAAGACAGTTGGAGGTACGAGTGAGGAGAGCTGTGGAGAGAACAGGGGAGGACAGGTAGATTTGAGTGTCATCAGCATAGAGGTGATACTGGTAACCCTAATTGCCAGGGCCCACATTGGTAACTTACTGCAATGGTGATTTAAAGGGGCCATACACTTATTTGATTTCTCCTTAATAATGCAAGTCATGCAATTGGTAATTAGCATTTTTGCTTGCACTTAGGAGGTCTTTGGACGTCACTCAGTAGACCTCAAAGCAACAAATACACTGAAGAACCATGCAGTAAAACCTAGATGTATATGGAACGTACCTAAATGCACCCAAACATGCAAGTGGGCATGTGTACATTGAAATTTAAATGTTTATGCATACCTCCCAATTGTCCCGATTTTCATGGGACATTACCATTTTTTTTTGGGACTGTCCCACTTGCAGGCTGCAGTGTCCAGCGGTGGGGGCAGTTGGAAGGCTCCTGTCACTCTACTCACAGGAGACAGAGGGTCTGGGGGCATACCAGCAGCTCACAGAGCGCTGGACATGACAACATAGTGATGAAAAAGGGGGCGTGACTCATGATTGTAACACTCCCATGAAGCTACACCTCCTTTTCTATAGATCACGCCTCCTTTCGGCCAGGGAGGGATATGTGCATTATACTAACGGGTAGAGACACTTGAAAAACATGTCACTTAACACCCCTTAATATGAACCCCCAAGCGACAGTCATTGTAAAACACAGGGAAGGATTTGAAGAGGGGAAGTGTTCAATGTAAGGGCGGGATTCATCAACATGCATGTTGCGGTCAAACATCTGAAATTTTTGGGAGGTTTGGCTGCTTATCGCATATGTACCAAGCTCCGGAATGCAATTTTATTATGGAGCTTGGGCCTGTGGGTAACGTCATCTTTGGATGGCTTTACCCAATAGAAGCCTTTGGGTTTCTTTTCGCATTGCTGTTTGAGAAGGATCCAATCATACGGCGCACGCGCAGACAGACTCCCAGGTCCTAAACCCGGAAGTCCAGTCATCACAAAGGACATCTCTTATTAGGAGAGCTGTCTTTTGCTGAAATCTTCATGCAAACAGCGTTAATAAACGACTACATGTATGTAATAAATGGCAGGATGCATCACATTTAAAATCTGATGCTTGATGCATCCCATCTTATGAGAGAAAAGGATCTGATTGTTTCCTTGGCTGAGTGAAACTGTGTACTTGTGCAGGTGTGAGGGTGCATTAGTGTAGGTAGTATAGACGGGAGTAGGCTAGGTGCGAGGGTGTGAGTAGCATAGGGGTGAAATGTGTAAGAGTAAGGTTGTATTAGTGTATTAGTGTAGGTAATAGAGGAGTTAGGGTGTATTCATATAAGCAGTATACTTTGGAGTAGGATAGGTTTGAGGGTGTATTAGTGTAGGTTATGAGTCTACAACCTGCAGCCCTCCAGCTGCTCTGGAACTACACATCCCTCCTAAAACTGAGGCAAGCATGCTGGGATGTGTAGTTCTACAACAGCTGGAGGGTCACAAGTTGAAGACCCATGGTGTAGTTAGTATAGACAGAGTAGGGTAGGTGTGAGGGTGTATTAGTGTAGGTAGTATAGGTGGGAGTAGGGTAGGAATGAAGTTGTATTAGTATAGGTAGTATAGACGGGAGTAGGGAAGGAATGAACTTGTATTAGTATAGGTAGTATAGACAGGAGTAGGGTAGGTGTGGGGGTGTATTAATGTAGGTAGAATAGACGGGAGTACGGTAGGTGTGAGGGTATTTTAGTGAAGATAATATAGACGGGAATAGGGTAGGTGTGAAGGTGTATTAATTTAGGTAGTATAGATGGGGATATGGAAGGTTGGAGGGTGTATTAGTGTAGGTAGTATAGATGGGAGAAGGGTAGGTGTGAAAGTGCATTAGTGTAGGTAGTATAGACGGGAGTAGGGTAGGTGTGAGGGTGTATTAATGTAGGTAGTATGGATGGGAGTAGGCTGGGTGTGAGACTGTATTAGTGTAGGTAGTAAAGACGGGAGTAGGGTAGGTGTGAGGGTGTAATAGTGTAGGAAATATAGACGGGAGTACGGTAGGTGTGAGGGTGTATTAGTGTATGTAGTATAAATGGGAGCAGATTAGGTGTGAGGGTGTATTAATGTAGGTAGTATAGATGGGAGTAGGGCAGGTGTGAGGGTGTATTAGTGTAGGTAGTATAGACAGAAGTAGGGAAGGTGTGAGGGTGTGTTAGTGTAGGTAGTATAGATGGGAGTACAGTAGGTGTGAGGGTGTATTAATGTAGGTAGTATAGATGGAAGTAGGGTAGGTGTGTGGGTGTATTAGTGTAAGTAGTATAGACGGGAGTAGGATAGGTGTGAGGATGTATTAGTGTAGGTAGTATAGAAGGGAGTAGGGTAGGGATGAAGTTGTATTAGTATAGATTGTATAGGTGGGAGTACGGTAGGTGTGAGGGTGTATTAGTGTAGGTAAAGTGACACTCTGATATGGATATCCTAATAACTTGGATTTATGGGGATATATGTGGCTATATAGGTACCATCACCCATATACTGGAGACAACCTGGGTGAGACAACTACATTTTCCTAAAAGGAACCCTCACTTATCACTAGCCGGAACAGTGCAGCTGAAAGGGTTAACAGTTTCCCCTTGCCTAGGTTATTTGGCAACGCTAGCAACCAAAGGACAGCAACTTGTGGAGCACTAGGACCCACGTGCACACCTGCAGAGCAGGAGGAATCAAAGCTGCTGATTGGGTGATGCAGAGCGGGAAGAGTAGGAGGTGGGGTTACCTCCTGAGGTGATTTCTGAGGAGTCTCCTGAGGTGACAGGGAGAGAGACGCTGTGAGGAATGGTGCTCTGAGGTAACAACGTGGAGAGTGATGCTGCGCTGAGGTGCTGTGGAGAGCGGAGCCTGCAGCCAGAGACCCGCGGGGGAGCAGCAGAGCCACTGACAGCACAGTTGCTGATGAGGGAGCTGAGGCGCTTCAGATACCCAGGAGATACGCTGGGGAATAGCCAGAGCCACTGATGCTATGCTGCCTGAGGAGAGAGTACCTCAGAGGAGAAAAGTGCCAGGGACACGTTGCTCGTGAAGCCGGGGACCGGGACCCTCACTGCTGCTGCTAGCAGGTACTTGCCCCAGCTATACTGTCACCCCAGCCAACACCTTCAGTCAGTGTCACTTCCCACAGCTGAGCAGGGGTTATTGAGGAGAGAGAGAGACATTGTCGCCCCTGCTGCGCAGAATCAGCTATTTCAAGCCACAGGGACTAATTTAGCTTACACGCACCAGCCTTGCTTAAATCTTCCTATCTTGACTGGAAATATTCTTCTGCTTCGCATTCTAATTAAACCCTGTTGTTGCCTGCATGGTATTAGTCCCATGACTTACTCATCTGCAGAGCCTGCTACTTAAAGACCACCTTGGGCATAGTAGCCTTTACAAGACCATCCTAATGTCACAGGGAGTGAGAGAGTTACATTTAGTACAGGGGCTACACCATAACTTCATATTCCACTGAGACTCTGCTAACTGCCAGCCTTGTTATGTAAAGATGCTGTGCTTGATTGCATTCTCACTTCAAACCAGCTTGTTTAGTTCTGCAACTACCTAAGTGTCTGCATGCCTTCGCACCGGATTACTCTACTACTTCAACTCTACATGATCTATGACTGGAGCCTGCATGGCTTTGTCAGCTAGCTTGCACAGTAAATGGCCAGTGTTGTTCGCCCACTTTTAACCACAAACCAACTTACATGTCTGATTGTGCACGCTAGTCCATACTGACTGAACTGAGCTAGGCACCTGTATGCTCTTCCCATCCTGCATCGTAACTTCCTTCTTTATATTGTGTTTTGTTTGCTACTGACTGTCTATATACTGCTTGATCTATTACCTATGAGACTGCAATAACTTGGCTTCTACACTTCTGAACTTTAGCGTATTTTCACTGTCTCTGAAGTTGAACTCTTATCTGAGTATAGGCAGTAGTAAGGCAGTAAACAAACTAAACTGCAGCTTCAGGAGCGTTATACTGCCACCCAAAAGGTTGATTAAGGTCATCCCATATGATTACAATCTTGATGTAAATGTGAACGGTATATTGTGGTATTTTACCAAGATATGGAAAATTCCATACTGATATTTGCAAATACTACTGTATGTTAATGTGTGCATTGCTTGCCTCATATTGTGGTTTGTATTTACTCCTTAATTAGTCAATCCCACAGCGGTGACCAGTTTGTTCCAGAACAATAAATGTTTTTGTCACCGTCCAAATATGTGGTGACTATTGTGTTGGGTCCTCTGGGGTTGGGGTTTCTCGCCTTTCTGCCTAGGGTTCCACTAGTGAGATCTGGTTCAAGAGGTGATCCCAGGTGAAGAATCCAGGTACATCTGCCGACATCCGCACCTGCACAGGCATTTCCACCTACACCTACTTGTTATATCTTGGCATCCATGAACAGGATTCAGGATGTTGGAATCAGAGGCACCTCATATGCCCGCATCAACTACAGTCTGAAGGAGGTTACCCGCTTCACCAGGCAAGTCACCACCAGCTGTGTCATCACAGGCTGAACCAATAACGATGCCTTATTATTTTGGGAGCCCATGGCTTCCCATATACTCGGGAGATATTAAGTCATCTGGCACAAGTCCTTTCAAAGAATTTAAAGAAAAATGAAGATCTATGTTCAGGCTGTACCAACGAGGAAAAAAAAGCAGAGGTCATCATTGGACAGCTAAAAGGTGCAGCACTGAGGGAAGTTTGATCTTGGTCTGATGAGGAGTGAACGACAGCTGATGGCATCTTGAATAAGTTGGCCGGTATCTTCAACTTACTTCAACTTACAGACAATTGCAGAGATAAAGAGTCATCTACATGCCCAGAAGCAACAACCACATGAGCCTCTACGAGAGTTCGCACTGGGGCTACAAGAAGCCATGCGGGCGATACAGGCTAGAGATCCAAGAGAGGCTGAGGAAGCGTATGAGACTATGATAAATTTTTTCATAGTAGGAGCAAGTGGGGAAGCAACAAGAGCCCCGTTGCAGATGTGGAGGCATCAAAACTCAGTCTGCACTTTTTCAGAGTTCAAGGAGGTGATGATAGACATCTTGGGCCTTAATCAAAATATAGATGTCGACTATGGAACTGTGTCGGGCCCACTTGGGGGTGGAGTGTACAGAGACTCACCATTAACTCCGATAACTGAACCCTTTGTCTCCAGAGGAACCGCCATGCAACAGTCACAAACTGGTCAGGACCAAATGGGGGGCACTCACCAGTGTCATCCATGAGATGATGAAGGAGTTAAAGGAAATACGGCTGGAACAGACTGAAGCTAAATGCAAGGGATGGAGCTGAGATCAAGGTGGAAAAGGACGACAATGGTGGGATGTGCCACGTGAATCAGGGCGATGCCCCACGGACCAATTTAATGCCCAAGGAAGACCTATATGCAGATGGTGTAAGCAGAGTGGGCACATTGAGATACAGTGTTCCAACAATCCTTTAAATGACCTGACCCTGAGGCAAGGGACCGACCCCCAGGAGGAGATGCATCAGTAGGCCCATCAAAGCTGGGGTGGTGGCCTTGATATGTCGGAGAGTGTCCCCAACTTAAAACTCAGGTTAACGGAGTGGAGGTAGCTGCTCTTCTGAACACAGGCTCACAGGTGACAACGATCCAACTTGCAGAGTTTCAGAGACACTAGGATGAATCCAAGATAGTAAGCCCACCGAATACCTTTTTAAACCTATTGGCCAGTAATGGACAGCAACTCAAGTTCCGCAGCTATTGGGAGGTTGACCTTACTATCGGCAAAGCTAACATGGAGTGGCAAGGGTGTCTGGTCACCACTAAGTACAACGAATATTTACCTCTGGTCATCTTAGGGATGAACCTGTTAAAGAACTGTCCGGATGCATTGGTGGAGGCTCTTATGGAGTGGAAGACTCTTCAGCAGTCACGTTGCTTGAGGGGCAAAAGAGATTCACCAATATGAGGGGAGAAGTTGGAAAGACGAGAATCACTGATCACCAACACTTCATCCTGTGACCAAATTCTGAGCATGTAGTGTGGTGCAAAACCCAGATCAGCCCTGGGGGGCAAGATTATGAGGCAATCCTGGAACCCTGTGACTTTGATGGATAGCAACCGTTCGCAGTGGCATGAATGCTGGCTAAAGTGACACGTGTGAAAGTACCTGTCCGGATATTAAACCCTCATAGCCATCCAGTTCGATTATTTCGACACTGTCCAGTGGCTAGAGTAATTCTGGTAGATTTTCAAGATGTCCTTGATGAGGCTCTACCCAAGAATCCCGAGGGAGTGGTAGCTGGATAGACCAGTATGACCACTGGTGAAGCTCCATGGTGGAGTGAAGTACAGATCGGTGGTTCAGATACGTCAGAGAGTCAGGATGAGCGCAGGAATGCCGAAGCCTTTAGTCAGCACCCATCAGACTTCAGGAAGGCTGAGGGAGTCCAACACCACATCCCTACTGAAACTGATCCACCAGTTAAAGAGAAACACAGGCCTCTACCACCGGCCATGTACCAGCCGGTGAGAAATATGATACATGAGATGAAGGAAGCTGGTGTGATACGTGAGAGCAGTAGTCCATGGGCAGCACCGTTAGTGATTGTGCGAAAAAACAATGGTAGCCTCAGATTCTGAGTTGACTACCGAAAACTAAATGCAGTAATGCACAAAGATGCTTATCCATTGGCCCGGATAGAGGTATCAGTAACAGCGCTAAAGACAGCTCAGTACTTCTCAACTCTTGACCTGACAAGCGGATGCTGGCAGATTTCAATGGCACAAGAAGACAGGGAAAAGACCGCGTTCACGACCCCCATGGGTCTGTTCGAGTTTGACCGCATGCCATTCGGGCTCTGCAATTCTCCTGTCACCTTCCAACGAGTTATGGAACATTGTTTGGGGCACAGGAACTTCAAGATGGTCCTGTTGTATCTTAATGACGTCGTCATATTCTCGAAGTCCTACGACGAGCACTTGAAACATCTGGAGGAAGTCTTCATCCAATTGACCAAATGTGGTCTAAATTTAAAACTGTCCAAGTGCCATCTTCTGAACCCAAGTGTGCAATATCTGGGCCACATAGTTAGCTCTGATGGGGTGAAGCCTGATCCCTAAAAGATACGACTGGTGCGGGACTGGCCTGTGACCAGGACAGTGAAAGACGTCCACAGCTTTCTTGGCTTCATGGGATATTATCGATGCTTTATCCTACATTTCTCCAATGTGGCAGCACCACTTCATGAGTTACTATGAGGCAAGTCAGGTCAAGAGAGGCGGAGTACTGCCCTGGTCACATGGGCAGAGGAGCAGCAAAATGCTTTTGAACTGTTGAAGTCGACACTAACAGAAGCCGCACTTCTTGCATATCCAGACCTTTCCAGGTCTATACGGATGCCAGCCACCGGGGACTGGGAGCTGTCATCTCCCAAATACAATACGGATGTGAGAGAGTCATCACGTATGCCAGCCGAGGTCTAAGAAAGACCAAAAGAAACAGCAAAAACTTTAGCACCTTTAAACTGGAGCTCCTTGCCCTCATCTGGGCCATCAGCGAAAAGTTCAAGAATTATCTAACAGCTACACCCTTCGTGATTGTCATGGACAACAATACATTGGCGCACTTGTCCTCCACCCATCTTGGAGCGCTTGAGCAGCGATGGATGGCACGTCTTGCCAACTTCAGATATACAGTGTCGTACCGGAGTGGCAAGTCCAATGGAAATGCCGATGCCTTGTCTCGCCTCCCAACTACTGATGTCACAGAAGAGGAAAGGGATTGGTCTGAAGATATTGAGACCCCTTTGTTCAAACCTCCCAGGAGAAGAAAGCCGAAAGTTACCTCTGATCCTGTAATTGCCACTACCGACCCTCCATCAGAACATTTTTCGCCAGATAGTCTTGGGTTCGACTGGCAACAAATACAAAAAGCGAGTCCTGTGTTACAAGATCTAATGGGCCTCATTCACACTAAAAGTCGTCTAACCAAGTCCCAGAGAGCCGCCGCTAATCCTGAACTGATCAAACTGTTGTGCCACCGAGACCGAATCAGCCTCCGACAGGGCCTTGTCGTCCGCACCAGCCTTGATCCCGGTACCCACCAGCCCATCTCACAAATTGTCGTACCTAGACAGCAAGCTGATATATTGCTTAACACCTATCACAGTCAGTCAGGGCACTTTGGGACCCAGAGGACAGAGGATGTACTTCATCAGAGATTCTTTTGGGTCGGGATGAGATCTGATATCGAAAAGTGGTGTCGGGATTGTAGGACATGTAACCTGAAAAGACTAGCTGATTCATCCCAAAAGGATCCTCTCCATATGATACCAAGCTCTTGCCCACTTGAACTTGTTGCTTTCAGGTGAAACTTGAGCATATCTCTGCTGGGTTCTAGTATGCCCTGACCATCACGGATCACTACAGCAAGTTCGTGGTGGTGGTACCAACATGGGATTTGACAGCAAAAATAACTGCTGAGCTGTTCCTCAAACACTTTGTACGTCCCTACAGCTACCACGACAAAGTTCTTACAGACCAAGGCCCCTCGATCGAGTCCCAGTTGTTCCAAGAACTCTCTTCTCTCTATGGCTGTAAGAAACTGCGGACTATGGCCTATCACCCGCAAGGGAATGGACTATGTGTGTGAGTCAACCAGACTGTAATTGGAATGCTCCGAAGTCTCTCGGCAGAGAATCGTACTCAGTGGCCTAATCTACTACCTGGGGTGTAGTATGGTATGCCGGCGGCCGGGCTCCCGGCGACCAGCATACTGGCGCCAGGATCCCGACCGCCGGCATACCGACAGCATGGCAAGTGCAAATGAGCCACTTGCGGGCACGGTGTTGTGCTACACGCGCCACACTATTTATTCTCCCTCCAAGGGGTTTGTGGACCCCCAACAGGTAGAAAAAGTGTCGGTATGCCGGCTGTCGGGATTCCGGCGCTGGTATACTGTGCGCTGGGATCCCGACAGCCGGCAAACTGAAGACCACCCCCTACCTGAACTGACATACCTCTATAACAATGCGGAGCACTGCTCCACGGGATTCACTCCATTCTACTTAATGTTCGGGAGACCAGGAAAACTCCCAAAAGACTTAGAACTGGCACCGATAGTGGATGAGCCTGACACCTTGTCGACTGACTGGGTGCAAGAACATCAGCGTCGTATAGAGACCACTAGGCAACTGGTTGCCCAATGGATGGAAATGGTGCATCATCGGCAAGAGAAAAACTAAAATTCGGATGCCCGGCCAACGCCTCTTAAGATCGGAGATAAAGTTTGGAAAAGGAAAAATCACTAATCAAGCAAACTGGATGCCATGTGGGAAGATGTTCCCTATGTTATTTTCCAAGTTCCAGCTGATGGACTATATACTTACCAAATCCAGAGACCCGATGGGCATTTGAGTACCTTTCCTCGTGACCAAGTGAAACTCTGCACCGTTGAAGTCCCGGCAGTAAAGAAAGACTTACCTGTTGCAGAGGGGTGGGGAACCCCAGGGAGCATTCCATTCCACAACCCCATAGAGCTCTTACTATTTATAGGTAGCACAACTCCGAGCTCCATAAAACCAGTGAACCCAAGACCAAGGGTAGAGGTACCCACCGAATGTGATGACATGCCTTGTATTGTACCTGAAGAGGCTGATGGGGCACTTACCCCAATTCCTAAAAGGCCAGAATGCAGCACAAGAGGTACACTACCTCTAAGGTACTGTGATTGAAATATTGTGAAATGTTTTATAAACCGCTGTTCTGTATATATGTATATAATGTAATAAGTATGTACTTACCTGGAGTATATTGTTTATGCTCAATATTGCTCTGCCACATTCAAGACTTCAGTGTGTATTTGACGAACGGTTTCTCAGAATTCTTGCCTTTGAAAATCTTGCGTGAGGACACACATGTTTTAAGTGGGGCAATATGTTACACTCTGACATGAATATCCTATTAACTTGGATTTATGGGGATATATGTGGCTATATAGGTACCATCGCCCATATACTGGAGACAACCTTGGTGAGACACCTAAATTCTCCCTAAAAGGAAACCTCACTTATCACTAGCCGGAACAGTGCAGCTGAAAGGGTTAACAGCTTCCCCTTGCCTAGGTTGTTAGGCAACGCTAGCAACCAAAAGACAGTAACTTGTGGAGCACTAGGTCCCACGTGCAGACCTGCAGAGCAGGAGGAATCGAAGCTGCTGATTGGGTGGTGCAGAGCAGGAAGAGTAGGTGGCGGGGTTACCTCCTAAGGTGATTGCTGAGGAGTCTCCTGAGGTGACAGGGAGAGAGACGCTGTGAGGAATGGTGCTCTGAGGTAACAACGCGTAGAGTGATGCTGTGCTGAGGTGATGCTGAGGAGACATGCTGTGGAGAGCGGAGCCTGCAGCCGAAGAGACCCGCAGGAGAGCAGCAGAGCCACCGACAGCGTAGACGCTGAGGATGGAGCTGAGACACTTCAGAGACCCAGGAGATACACTAGGGACTGGCCAGAGCCACTGATGCTATGCTGCCTGAGGAGAGAGTACCTCAGAGGAGAAAAGTGCCAGGGACACGGCGTTCATGAAGCCGGGGACCGGGACACTTACCACCGCTGCTAGCAGGCACTTGCCTCAGCCATACTGTCACCCCAGCCAACACCTTCAGTCAGTGTCACTTCCCACAGCTGAGCAGGGGTTATTGAGGAGAGAAACATTGTCACCCCTGCTGCACAGAATCAGCTATTTCAAGCCACAGGGACTAATATAACTTACACCCACCAGCCTTGCTTAAATCTTCATATCTTGACTGGAAATATTCTTCTGCTTCGCATTCTAATTAAACCCTGTTGTTGCCTGCATGGTATTAGTCCCATGACTTACTCATCTGCAGAGCCTGCTACTTAAAGACAACCCCGGGCATAGTAGCCTTTACAAAACCAACCTAATGTCACAGGGAGTGAGAGAGTTACACTTAGTACTGGGGCTACGCCATAACTTCATGTTCCACTAACCTCCAGCCTTGTTATGTAAAGATACTGTGCTTGATTGCATTCTCACTTCAAACCAGCTTGTTTAGTTCTGCAACTACCTAAGTGTCTGCATGCCTTTGTACTACATTGCCCTACTACTTCACCTCTACTTGCTCTATGACTGGGGCCTGCATGGCTTTGTCAGCTGGCTTGCACGGTAAATGGCCAGTGTTGTTTACCTGTCTGATTGTGCAAGCTAGTCCATACTGACTGAACTGAGCTAGGCACCTGCATGCTCTTCCAATCCTGCATTGTAACTTCCTTCTTTATATTGTGTTTTGTTTGCTACTGACTGTCTATAAACCGCTTGATCTATTACCTATGAGACTGCAAATAACTTGGCTTCTACACTTCTGAACTTTACTGTATTTTCACTGTCTCTGAAGTTGAACTCTTATATGAGTAACTAAACTAAACTGCAGCTTCAGGAGTGTTAGACTGCCACCCGAAAGATTGATTAAGGTCATCACACGTGATTATAATCTTAATATAAATGTGAACGGTATATTGTGGTAATTTATCAAGATAGGGAAAATTCCATACTGATATTTGCAAATACTACTGTATGTTAATGTGTGCATTGCTTGCCTCGTATTGTGGTTTGTATTAACTCCTTAATTAGTCAATCCCACAGCGGTGACCAGTTTGTTCCAGAACAATAAATGTTTTTGTCACCGTCCAAACATGTGGTGACTATTGTATGGGGTCCTCTGGGGTTGGGGTTTCTCGCCTTTCTGCCTAGGGTTCCACTAGTGAGACCTATAGATACCTGTTACAGTACTATAGACGGGAGTATGGTAGGTGTGAGGGTGTATTAGTGTATGTGGTATAGACAGGAGTAGGGTAGGTGTGAGGGTGTATTAGTATAGATAGTATTGACGGTAGTATGGTAGGTGTGAGGGTGTATTAGTGTATGTAGTATAGACAGGAGTAGAGTAGGTGTGAGGGTGTATTAGTGTAGGTAGCATATACGGAAGAAGGGTAGGTGTGGGGGTGTATTAGTGTAGATTGTATAGACAGGAATAGGGTAGGTGTGAGGGTGCATTAGTGTAGGTAGTATGGATGGGAGTAGGGTAGGAGTGATTGTGTATTAGTGTAGGTAGCATAGGCGGAAGTAGGGCAGGTGTTAGGGTGTATTAATGTGGGTAGTATATACAGGAGTACGGTAGGTGTGAGGGTGTATTAGTGTAGGTAGTATAGACGGGAGTAGGGCAGATGTGAGGATGTATTAGTGTGGGTAGTATATACGGGAATACGGTAGGTGTGAGAGTGTGGATTAATGTAGGTAGTATAGATGGGAGAAGGGTAGGTGTGAGGGTGAATTAGTGCAGGTAGTATAGACGAGGTATGAGGGTTTATTAGTGTACAGTAGGTAGTATAGACGGGAGTAGGATAGTTGTAAGGATGTATTAATGTAGGTAGTAAAGAAGTGAGTAGGGTAGGTGTGATGGTATATTAGTGTATGTAGTATGAGTGGAGTAGGGTAGGAATGAAGTTGTAGTAGGATAGGTTTTATAGATGGGAGTAGGGTAGGTGTGATGGTGTATTAGTGTAGGTAGCATAGGTGGAGTAGGGTAGGCGTGAGGGTGTATTAGTGTGAGTAGCATAGGTGTGAAATGTGTAGGAGAAAGGTTGTATTTGTGTATTAGTGTAGGTAATATAGGAGTTAGGGTGTATTAGTATAAGCAGTATATGTGGGGGTAGGGTATGTGTGATAGTGTATTAGTGTAGAAAGTATAAATAGGAGTAGGCTGGGTGTGAGGGTGTATTGGTGTAGGTAGTATAGACAAGAGTACGGTAGGTGTGAGGGTGTATTAGAGTCAGTAGTATAGACAGGAGTAGGGTAGGTGTGAGGGTGTATTAGTATAGTTAGTATAGACGGGAGTACGGTAGGTGTGAGGGGGTATTAGTGTAGGTTGTTTTGACGAGAGTAGGCTTCATACAAGGGTGTATTAGTGTGAGTAGCATAGGTTTAAAATGTGTAGGAGTAAGGTTTTATTAGTGTATTAGTGTAGGTAATAGAGGAGTTTGGGTGTATTAGTATAAGCAGTATACGTGGGAGTAGGTTAAGTGTGAGGGTGTTTTAGTGTAGGTTATGGGTCTTCAACCTGCAGCCCTCCAGCTGCTTTGGAACTACACATCCCTCCTAAAACTGTGGCAGGGCATGGAGGGATGTGTAGTTCCACAACAGCTGGAGGGCCACAAGTTGAATACCCATGGTGTAGTTAGTATAGACAGGAGTAGGGTAGGTGTGAGGGTGCATTAGTGTAGGTAGTATGAATGGGAGTAGGGTAGGAGTGAGGGTGTATTAGTGTAGGTAGTATAGACAGAAGTAGGGAAGGTGTTAGGGTGTATTAATGTGGGTAGTATAGACAGGAGTACGGTAGGTGTGAGGGTGCATTACTGTAGGTAGTATAAACGGGAGTAGGGCAGATGTGAGGGTGTATTAGTGTGGGTAGTATAGACGGGAGTACGGTAGATGTGAGGGTGGACTAATGTAGGTAGTATAGATGGGGGAAGGGTAGGTGTGAGGATGAATTAGTGCAGGTAGTATAGACGGGGTGTGAGGGTGTATTATTGTACAGTAGGTAGTATAGACGGGAGTAGGGTAGTTGTGAGGATGTATTAGTGTAGGTAGTAAAGAAGTAAGTAAGGTAGGTGTGAGGGTGTATTAGTGTAGGTAGTATAAGTGGGAGTAGGGTAGGAATGAAGTTGTAGCAGTATAGGTTTTATAGACATGAGTAGGGTAGGTGTGATGGTGTTTTTGTGTAGGTAGCATAGGTGGGAGTAGGGTAGGTGTGAGGGTGTATTAGTGTGAGTAGCATAGGTGTGAAATGTGTAGGAGTAAGGTTGTATTTGTGTATTAGTGTAGGTAATATAGGAGTTAGGGTGTCTTAGTATTAGCAGTATACGTGGGAGTAGGGTATGTGTGAGGGTGTTTAAGTGTAGAAAGTATAGATGGGAGTAGGCTGGGTGTGAGGGTGTATTGGTGTAGGTAGAATAGACAGGAGTACGGTAGGTGTGAGTGTGTATTAGAGTAAGTAGTATAGACAGGAGTAGGGTAGGTGTGAGGGTGTATTAGTATAGTTAGTATAGACGGGAGTACGGTAGGTGTGAAGGGGTATTAGTGTAGGTTGTATTGACTGGAGTAGGCTAGGTACAAGGGTGTATTAGTGTGAGTAGCATATGTGTGGAATGTGTAGGAGTAAGGTTTTATTAGTGTATTAGTGTAGGTAATAGAGGAGTTTGGTTGTATTAGTATAAGCAGTATACTTGGGAGTAGGGTAGGTGTGAGGGTGTTTTAGTGTAGGTTATGGGTCTTCAACCTGCAGCCCTCCAGCTGCTGTGGAACTACACATCCCTCCTAAAACTGAGGCAGGGCATGCAGGGATGTGTAGTTCCAAAACAGCTGGAGGGCGACAAGTTGAATACACATGGTGTAGTTAGTATAGACAGGAGTAGGGTAGGTGTGAGGGTGTATTAGTGTAGGTAGTATAGGTGGGAGTAGGGTAGGAATGAAGATGTATTAGTGTAAGTAATATAGGTGGGAGTAGGGTAGGTGTGAGTGTGTATAGGTGTAGGTAGTATAGACGGGAGTAGAGTAGGTGTGAGGGGGTATTAGTGTAGGTTGTATTGACTGGAGTAGGCTAGGTACAAGGGTGTATTAGTGTGATTAGCATATGTGTGGAATGTGTAGGAGTAAGGTTTTATTAGTGTATTAGTGTAGGTAATAGAGGAGTTTGGTTGTATTAGTATAAGCAGTATACTTGGGAGTAGGGTAGGTGTGAGGGTGTTTTAGTGTAGGTTATGGGTCTTCAACCTGCAGCCCTCCAGCTGCTGTGGAACTACACATCCCTCCTAAAACTGAGGCAGGGCATGCAGGGATGTGTAGTTCCAAAACAGCTGGAGGGCGACAAGTTGAATACACATGGTGTAGTTAGTATAGACAGGAGTAGGGTAGGTGTGAGGGTGTATTAGTGTAGGTAGTATAGGTGGGAGTAGGGTAGGAATGAAGTTGTATTAGTGTAAGTAATATAGGTGGGAGTAGGGTAGGTGTGAGTGTGTATAGGTGTAGGTAGTATAGACGGGAGTAGAGTAGGTGTGAGGGTGTATTAGTGTAGGTAGCATAGACAGAAGTAGGACAGATGTGAAGTTCTATTAGTGTAGGTAGTATAGATGGAAGTAGGGTAGGTGTGAGGGTGTATTAGTGTAGGTAGTATACATGGGAGTAGGATAGGTGTGAGGGTGTATTACTGTAGGTAGTATAGAAGAGAGTAGGGTATGTGTGAGGGTGTATTAGTGTAGGTAGTATAGGTGGGAGTAGGGTAGGAATGAAGTTGTATTAGTATAGGTTGTATAGGTGGGAGTAGGGTAGGTGTGAGGGTGTATTAGTGTAGGTAGTATAGACAGGGGGTACAATAGGTGTGAGGGTATATTAATGTAGGTAGTATAGATGGAAGTAGGGTAGGTGTGAGGGTGTATTATTGTAGGTAGTATAGACGGGAGTACGGTTGGTGTGAGGGTATATTAGTGTATGTAGTACAGACAGAAGTAGGGCAGGTGTGAGGGTGTATTAGTGTGGGTAGTATAGATGGGAGTATGGACGGTGTGAGGATGTATTAATGTAGGTAGTATAGATTGGAGTAGAGTAGGTGTGAGGGTGTATTAGTGTAGGTAGTATAGACAGAAGTAGGGTAGGTGTGAGGGTGTATTAGTGTAGGTATTATAGACGAGAGTAGGGTAGGGGTGAGGGTGTATTAGTTTAGGTATTATAGAAGTGTTTAGGGTAGGTGTGAGGGTGTATTAGTGTGGCGAGTATAGACGGGAGTACAGCAGGTGTGAGGGTGTATTAATGTAAGTAGTATAGATAGGAGTAGGGTAGGTGTGAGGGTGTTTTAGTGTAGGTAGTATAGGTGGGAGTAGGGTAGGAGTGAAGTTGTATTAGTGTAAGTAATATAGGTGGGAGTAGGGTAGGTGTGAGTGTGTATAGGTGTAGGTAGTAAAGACGGGAGTAGAGTAGGTGTGAGGGTGTATTAGTGTAGGTAGTAAAGACAGAAGTAGGACAGGTGTGAAGTTCTATTAGTGTAGGTAGTATAGATGGAAGTAGGATAGGTGTGAGGGTGTATTAGTGTAGGTAGTATACACGGGAGTAGGATAGGTGTGAGGGTGTATTACTGTAGGTAGTATAGAAGGGAGTAGGGTATGTGTGAGGGTGTATTAGTGTAGGTAGTATAGGTGGGAGTAGGGTAGGAATGAAGTTGTATTAGTATAGGTTGTATAGGTGGGAGTAGGGTAGGTGTGAGGGTGTATCAGTGTAGGTAGTATAGACAGGGGGTACAGTAGGTGTGAGGGTATATTAATGTAGGTAGTATAGATGGAAGTAGGTTAGGTGTGAGGGTGTATTATTGTAGGTAGTATAGACGGGAGTACGGTTGGTGTGAGGGTATATTAGTGTATGTAGTACAGATAGAAGTAGGGCAAGTGTGGGGGTGTATTAGTGTGGGTAGTATAGATGGGAGTATGGACGGTGTGAGGATGTATTAATGTAGGTAGTATAGATTGGAGTAGAGTAGGTGTGAGGGTGTATCAGTGTAGGTAGTATAGACAGAAGTAGGGTAGGTGTGAGGGTGTATTAGTGTAGGTATTATAGACGAGAATAGGGTAGGTGTGAGGGTGTATTAGTTTAGGTATTATAGAAGTGTTTAGGGTAGGTGTGAGGGTGTATTAGTGTGGCGAGTATAGACGGGAGTACGGCAGGTGTGAGGGTGTATTAATGTAAGTAGTATAGATAGGAGTAGGGTAGGTGTGAGGGTGTTTTAGTGTAGGTAGTATAGATGGGAGTAGGGTAGGTGTGAGGGTGTATTAGTGTAGGTAGTATAGATGGGAGTAGGGTAGATGTGAGGGTGTATTAGTGTAGGTAGTATAGAAGTGAGTAGGGTAGGTGTGAGGGTGTACTAGTGTAGGTAGTATAAGTGGCAGTAGGGTAGGAATGAAGTTGTATTAGTATAGGTTGTATAGGTGGACGTAGGGTAGGTGTGAGGGTGTATTAGTGTAAGTAGTATAGGTGGGAGTAGGGTAAGTGTGAGTGTGTTTGTTTCGGTAGTATAGATGAGAGTACAGTAGGTGTGAGGGTGAATTAGTGTATGTGGTATAGACAGGATTAGGGTAGGTTTGATGGTGTATTAGAATAGTTAGTATAGATGGGAATAGGGCAGGTGTGATGGTGTATTAGTGTAAGTAGTATAGGTGGGAGAAGGGTAGGTGTGAGTGTGTATTAGAGTACGTAGTATAGGCGGTAGTAGAGTAGCTGTGAGGGTGTATTAGTGTAGGTAGTATAGATGGCAGTACAGTAGGTGTGAGGGTGTATCAGTGTATGTAGTATAAACGGGAGTACAGTAGGTGTGGGGATGTATTAATGTAGGTAGTATAGATGGAAGTAGGGTAGGTGTGAGGGTGTATTAGTGTAGGCAATATAGACGGGATTAGGGCAGGTGTGAGGGTGTATTAGTGTAGGTAGTATTGACAGGAGTAGGGTAGGTGTGAGGGTGTATTAGTGTAAGTAGTATAGGTGGGAGTAGGGTAGGTGTGAGTATGTATAGGTGTAGGTAGTATAGATGGGAGTAGAGTAGGTGTGAGGGTGTATTAGTGTAGGTAGTAAAGACAGAAGTAGGACAGGTGTTAAGTTCTATTACTGTAAGTAGTATAGATGGAAGTAGGGTAGGTGTGAGGGTGTATTAGTGTAGGTAGTATACATGGGAGTAGGATAGGTGTGAGGGTGTATTACTGTAGGTAGTATAGTAGGGAGTAGGGTATGTGTGAGGGTGTATTAGTGTAGGTAGTATAGGTGGGAGTAGGGTAGGAATGAAGTTGTATTAGTATAGGTTGTATAGGTGGGAGTAGGGTAGGTGTGAGGGTGTATTAGTGTAGGTAGTATAGACAGGGGGTACAGTAGGTGTGAGGGTATATTAATGTAGTTAGTATAGATGGAAGTAGGGTAGGTGTGAGGGTGTATTATTGTAGGTAGTATAGACGGGAGTACGGTTGGTGTGAGGGTATATTAGTGTATGTAGTATAGACAGAAGTATGGCAGGTGTGAGGGTGTATTAGTGTGAGTAGTATAGATGGGAGTATGGACGGTGTGAGAATGTATTAATGTAGGTAGTATAGATTGGAGTAGAGTAGGTGTGAGGGTGCATTAGTGTAGGTTGTATAGACAGAAGTAGGGTAGGTGTGAGGGTGTATTACTGTAGGTATTATAGACAAGAGTAGGGTAGGTGTGAGGGTGTATTAGTTTAGGTAGTATAGAAGTGTTTAGGGTAGGTGTGAGGGTGTATCAGTGTGGCGAGTATAGACGGGAGTACGGCAGGTGTGAGGGTGTATTAATGTAAGTAGTATCTATAGATAGGAGTAGGGTAGGTGTGAGGGTGTTTTAGTGTAGGTAGTATAGATGGGAGTAGGGTAGGTGTGAGGGTGTATTAGTGTAGGTAGTATAGACGGGAGTAGGGTAGGTGTGAGGGTGTATTAGTGTAGGTAGTATAGAAGTGAGTAGGGTATGTGTGAGGGTGTATTAGTGTAGGTAGTATAAGTGGCAGTAGGGTAGGAATGAAGTTGTATTAGTATAGGTTGTATAGGTGGGAGTAGGGTAGGTGTGAGGGTGTATTAGTGGAGGTAGTATAGACAGGGGGTACAGTAGGTGTGAGGGTATATTAATGTAGGTAGTATAGATGGAAGTAGGGTAGGTGTGAGGGTGTATTATTGTAGGTAGTATAGACGGGAGTACGGTTGGTGTGAGGGTATATTAGTGTATGTAGTACAGACAGAAGTAGGGCAGGTGTGAGGGTGTATTAGTGTGGGTAGTATAGATGGGAGTATGGACGGTGTGAGGATGTATTAATGTAGGTAGTATAGATTGGAGTAGAGTAGGTGTGAGGGTGTATTAGTGTAGGTAGTATAGACAGAAGTAGGGTAGGTGTGAGGGTGTATTAGTGTAGGTATTATAGACGAGAGTAGGGTAGGTGTGAGGGTGTATTAGTTTAGGTATTATAGAAGTGTTTAGGGTAGGTGTGAGGGTGTATTAGTGTGGCGAGTATAGATGGGAGTACGGCAGGTGTGAGGGTGTATTAATGTAAGTAGTTTAGATAGGAGTAGGGTAGGTGTGAGGGTGTTTTAGTGTAGGTAGTATAGATGGGAGTAGGGTAGGTGTGAGGGTGTATTAGTGTAGGTAGTATAGATGGGAGTAGGGTAGATGTGAGGGTGTATTAGTGTAGGTAGTATAGAAGTGAGTAGGGTAGGTGTGAGGGTGTATTAGTGTAGGTAGTATAAGTGGCAGTAGGGTAGGAATGAAGTTGTATTAGTATAGATTGTATAGGTGGGAGTAGGGTAGGTGTGATGGTGTATTAGTGTAAGTAGTATAGGTGGGAGTAGGGTAAGTGTGAGGGTGTGTTAGTTTCGGTAGTATAGATGGGAGTACAGTAGGTGTGAGGGTGAATTAGTGTATGTGGTATAGACAGGATTAGGGTAGGTTTGATGGTGTATTAGAATAGTTAGTATAGATGGGAATAGGGCAGGTGTGATGGTGTATTAGTGTAAGTAGTATAGGTGGGAGAAGGGTAGGTGTGAGTGTGTATTAGAGTACGTAGTATAGGCGGTAGTAGAGTAGCTGTGAGGGTGTATTAGTGTATGTAGTATAGACAGAAGTATGGCAGGTGTGAGGGTGTATTAGTGTGAGTAGTATAGATGGGAGTATGGACGGTGTGAGAATGTATTAATGTAGGTAGTATAGATTGGAGTAGAGTAGGTGTGAGGGTGTATTAGTGTAGGTAGTATAGACAGAAGTAGGGTAGGTGTGAGGGTGTATAAGTGTAGGTATTATAGACAAGAGTAGGGTAGGTGTGAGGGTGTATTAGTTTAGGTAGTATAGAAGTGTTTAGGGTAGGTGTGAGAGTGTATTAGTGTGGCGAGTATAGACGGGAGTACGGCAGGTGTGAGGGTGTATTAATGTAAGTAGTATAGATAGGAGTAGGGTAGGTGTGAGGGTGTATTAGTGTAGGTAGTATAGATGGGAGTAGGGTAGGTGTGAGGGTGTATTAGTGTAGGTTGTATAGACGGGAGTAGGGTAGGTGTGAGGGTGTATTAGTGTAGGTAGTATAGAAGTGAGTAGGGTAGGTGTGAGGGTGTATTAGTGTACGTAGTATAAGTGGCAGTAGGGTAGGAATGAAGTTGTATTAGTATAGGTTGTATAGGTGGGAGTAGGGTAGGTGTGAGGGTGTATTAGTTTCGGTAGTATAGATGGGAGTACAGTAGGTGTGAGGGTGAATTAGTGTATGTGGTATAGGCAGGATTAGGGTAGGTTTGAGGGTGTATTAGTATAGTTAGTATGGATGGGAGTACGGTGGGTGTGAAGGTGTATTAGTTTATGTGGTATAGACGGGAGTAGGGTAGGTGTGAGGGTGTATTAGTGTAGGTAGCATAGGTGGGAGTAGGGTAGGTGTGAGGGTGTATTAGTTTAGAAAGTATAGATGGGAGTAGGCTGGGTGTGAGGTGTATTGGTGTAGGTAGTATAGACGGGAGTACGTTAGGTGTGAGGGTGTATTAGTGTAAGTAGTATAGACAGGAGTAGGGTAGGTGTGAGCAGGGCCGTTGCAAGGTTTCTCATCACCCTAGGCAAAATTTCTGCCTACACTCCCCCCCCCCCCCCCCCCTCCCGGCCCTCCCCTTCCCCTGTTGCTTGGACAGTGGAGTGATCACGTTATCTAGAGGCTATGTTAACAGTATGTTGATCCTCCTGAAGCAGCCAAATAACAGCAAAAGAAAACCTGACAAATATTATATTAAATGCACACAAGTTACAGAGCATCCAGCCCCACATCCATATATAGTATAATACTACAGTCTGTTGTTTTATACAGTATTATAGATAGGCACCAGGGTTGTAACTAGAACTTTGTGGTGTCACAAGCCAGGGGCAGCGGCCGCCGCGCTTACCCCTGCGTGCCTGCTGGTCCGTTTGGCGGCCCCCACCTCCGGCGGTCCTCGGGTCCCGGCGTCTGGCTGGCGCGGCTCCCGGCGGTTCCCCGGAGCGTGGGCGCCGCCATGACATCCGGCATCACGTGGGCGGGGAGCGGGTGACGTCACTAACCCGCTCCACCAATCCAGTAGAGGCGGGAGATTCAAAACCAGACGCCGGGCAGAGCCCCGGCGCCTGAGTATCGTCTCTTTTTCCTGAAGTGGATGCCAGTGCTCCTGTACGCAGTGTGTCTCCCTGCAGCTGTACTCCAGTGCAGAGGCGTAGCTAGGGTTTTTATGAGCCCAGGGCAAGATCAATAATGGCGCCCCCCCCCCCTCCCCCCCTCCTCCCCCCATAAAAAAAATACAAATAAAAATACAAATAAAAAAAAACAAAACAAAAGGAAAGTATGTGTAGACGCCATCGGTGTCACTGTATATAAAGATGTCAGGGTGTGTATGTATAGATGTAGGTGCAATGGTCGAGGTTGAATTTTTGAAGGTGGAATGAAACAGTGAAGATAGCAATTATGCGCGCGCTCCGGAAAAGGGGCGTGCTCACTCAAAAGGGGCGTGTCCTTCAGTGTAGTAGGACCCTTTATACTATCTAGTACTGGTGCCCCTTTCATATTATAGCACACGGTATGAGCCGAAATTCACATTACCCCACACGGTATGAGCCGAAATTCACATTATAGCACACAGTATGAGACTAAATTCACATTACCCCACATGGCATGAGCCAAAATTCACATTATAGCACACGGTATGAGCCGAAATTCACATTACAGCACACGGTATGAGCCGAAATTCACATTACCCCACACGGTATGAGCCGAAATTCACATTACCCCACACGGTATGAGCCGAAATTCACATTACCCCACATGGTATGAGCCGAAATTCACATTACCCCACATGGTATGAGCCAAAATTCACATTACCCCACACGGTATGAGCTGAAATTCACATTATAGCACACGGTATGAGCCAAAATTCACGTTACAGCACATGGTATGAGCCAAAATTCACATTATAGAGTGAGGGGATCCTACCCCCTTAATTAACTAATCCTGCGGGGCACTGTGGTGAGGGGAGCCTACCCCCTTAATAGACTAATTGCAGAGTTTAGCAGCAGAAGGGCTGCAGCGGTTTCTCACCCCAAGCTGCGGTGCTTCTGCCACCTCCGACACTCCATATCTTCGGCACCACCCGGGATGCAGAGCACCGCACCGGGGTGCTCCCTTTTCAGTGTGGTCTGCTGTGCTCCGAAGGGGTTCTTCTCTCCTGCTGCAGGATCCCGATGTGCGCCGTCCTCCCCGCTGTTACTGCCATGGTAAGCATTAGTATCGTTTACCGCAGAGGCAATTTACTGAGGCATATGTGTTAAACCTCGGGAACTGAGATGCCCTTCTCACCATACAGCTGTGTGGCCGAGCCGGGCGGGGGGGACAGCCAGCAGCATGCCGGATTTCAGCAGCCGAGGGTGCGGGCTGTACATACTTGAGGCAGCTGGATATTCAACAGTGCTGAAAGCCTCCGGAGCCCGCACCCCCAGAAGCTGCAGTACACCGGCAGAGGACACCCATCCCCCGAACCCTGCGTAGCCCAAAGCCGGAGATCGGCAGCATGTTGAATGCGGAAGCAGAAGCTGCTTGTTGCCGGTCAAAATGCTGCCGATCTCCGGCTTTGGGCTCCGCACGTGCCTTACAGTCCGCACCCTCGGCTGCTGATATCCGGCATGCTGCCCCTGCTGCTGACTTTCCACCTGCCCGGCTCGCCCACCCAGCTGGATGGTGAGTGAGAAGGGCATCTCAGTGCCCGTGGTTTAATACATATCCCTCTTCGGTAAATGGCCATTAGTACATCCCGCCCACACACACAGACTTCCCCACCCCCTTACTTACACACACACGCTGTAGATTACACACACACAGACTGGCCACCCCCAAACCCCACACACACCCACTTAGACTACACACACATTCTCATACTTTCCCCTCCCCCACACACACTGGACTGCAAAAATTTACACACACTCACACTGTCCCACACACACACACACACACACACACACACACACACACACACACACACACACACACAATTGACTCACACTGTCCCACACACACACAATTAACACACACGCACACTGTCCCACACACCAGTGGCATGCGGTGAGGTCAGTGGCTGGTGAGGCACTACAGCCATAATGTCCACAAAATCTGCCAATGACCCCTACCGCCACCGAGCCAATGCCCGCCACTGCCTCTGAGCCGATGCCCGCTGCCACCACCAATGGCTTACAAACCCGCCCACCATCAACTGACCCAGCCCTCCGCCACTAATTTGCATCTCAATCCGTTGCTGCCAATGCCCGCTGCCTGCCTGCTCATCATACTTGTGATATATTGTACATTTTTATAGAAAATAATAATAATTAGTGTTTTGGACTGGGAAGGGAGTGGCAGGAGGACATGAATGCAATTTTGTTGTCCAGGGTTTCCATTATCTTAATGGAGAAGGGTCTGGATGAGTTAAAAACTGTAAAAAAAAATGCGTGAGGTCCCCCCTCCTAAGTATAACCAGCCTCGAGCTCTTTGAGCCGGTCCTGGTTGTTTAGATACTGGGGAAAAATTGGACAGGGGTTCCCCGTATTTTTAAAACCAGCACCGGGCTCCACTAGCCAGGGACATAATGCCACAGCCGGGGGACACGTGTAGGTCCCTGCGGCCGTGGCATTACCCCCCCCCAACTACTCACCACTGGCCGGGGTTCCCCGGAGGAGTGGGGTTCCCTTAAATCAAGTGGACCCCCCCCCCCCCCTCCAGGCACCCAAGGGCCAGGGGTGAAGCCCGAGGAGGTCCCCCCCATCCGTGGGCGGTGGATGGGAAGCTGATAGCCATGTAATAAACAAAAAAGAATATTGTTTTTTGTTGTGGAACTACAAGGCCCAGCAAGCCTCCCCCGCTTGCTGGTACTTGGAGAACTTCAAGTACCAGCACGCGGGGAAATAACGGGCCCGCTGGTACCTGTAGTTCTACAACAGAAAAAATACCCAAATAAAAACACAACTCACACACCGTGACAGTAAAAATTTATTAAAACACACTGACACACTCACACACTCACACATACTTACCTATATCCCACGCCGGTCACGTCCACTTGTCCAGTAGAATCCAATAGGGGTACCTGTAAACATGAGAGACAGATTACTTACCTACATCCCACGCCGGTCACGTCCACTTGTCCAGTAGAATCCAATAGGGGCACCTGTAAAAATTAAAATTATACTTACAAACTTCAATCCACAGGAGGAGAGAGAGAGAGAGAGAGAGAGAGAGAGAGAGAGAGAGAGAGAGAGAGAGAGAGAGAGGGGGGGGGGCAGGGGGAGGGGGAGGGGAGGGGGGAGGGGGGAGAGAGACACTAACCTGCTGCTGCTGCTGGGGAGAGCCGGGAGGACGGAGCCGACGGAGGAGGGGGAGAGCCGCACAACACTGCTCCTGTCAGCGGCGGAGGAGGACGGGGGGGGGCGCACACTGCAGACGCCAATCACCGCCGGGACAATTAACACACACTCACACTGTCCCACACACACACAATAAACACACACGCACACTGTCCCACACACACACACACACACACACACACACACACACACACAATTAACACACACGCACACTGTCCCACACACACGTACACTGTCCCACACACACACACAATTAACACACACTCACACTGTCCCACACACACACACACACACACACACACACAATTAACACACTCACACAATTAACACACACTCACACAATTAACACACACTCACACTGTCCCACACACACACACACACACTTAACACACTCACACAATTAACACACACTCACACTGTCCCACACACACACACACACACACACACACACACACAATTAACACACACACACACTGTCCCGCACCCCCCTCCCCTCTCCTCCCTTCTCCCCCCCTCTCCCGACAGAAAACTATCAACATCTTTAAAATATGTAAAGCCCGCTCACCTGTTTGACAGCTCACCGCGGCAGCGCACGCGCGCGCGTACCTCCGAGGTCGCGATCGCGCGCACGCGCGATCGCGCACTGTACAATGTGCAGGGAGGAGGGGGGGGTAGGAGGAGGGGAGGCTCCTGGCTGCCGCTGCGTGTCCAGTGTGACAGGCACAGCAGCCGGGGAGACAGGGAGAGCGCCGCAGGTAGCGCCGGCGGAATCCCTGTCGCATGGGGCGAGCGGGCCGTGCCGGTGGCGCCCCCCCTCTGTTGGGGCGTCCACGGCGCCCAGGGCACGTGCCCTGCTCGCCCCGTGCTTGATACGCCTCTGCTCCAGTGCTTCCAGCATTTCAGGGTGCTTTTCTGCAGCAAAGTTTCCAGTGTTACCAGCAACTGGTGTGTTCCTCTGCAGTGCCGTCACCAGTGCTCTCTGGATTCAGCATGGCCTGCGGGCTGAACAAACTTTAGTGTTTCCAGTCATCAGTGTCTTTAAACATCGCTCACAAATTCTTCAGTGTCTTTCACCATCGCTCACAAAGTTCTTCATTCATCAGTGTCTTTCACCATCGCTCACAAGTTCTTCAATCATCAGTGTCTTTAAACATCGCTCACAAATTCTTCAGTGTCTTTCACCATCGCTCACAAGTTCTTCATTCATCGGTGTCTTTAAACATCGCTCACAAGTTCTTCATTCATCAGTGTCTTTCACCATCGCTCACAAGTTCTTCATTCATCAGTGTCTTTAAAACATCGCTCACAAGTTCTTCAGTAGCCTTGGACACCGCCCATAAGTTCTCTTTCGTCTATGTGTCACTGTATTGCTCCCTTCCCATAATAAAGTTCTTCAGCATTTTACACCAAGCCTAACTGTCAGAGTCCTTTCTGAGGAAAACCTATATCCGGCCATCTCTGCTCCGACCCAGCTGTGGTTCCTCTTCCTGACCATCGGAAGAACCCCCGAGTTCACAACACTCCCAACCCAGGTCAGTGACAGTATACTCAGGCCCCATGGACCCGGGGGATCGGAACCCAGAGGCAAGCGCCATCCAGGACCTGGTTTCCCGAGTTCAGAGTCAGGAGGCGGCACAGAGCCAGGTGATGCATTATATACAGGAATTATCCGGCCGGCTGGATCAAATTCAGGCTTCCCTGGCTTCAGTAGTTCCGGCTCCAGCTCCAGTATCCGCTCCAGTGGTTGTCCCTAGTAATGTTCAATCCTTGTCTGGAACCAGGTCACGCCTTCAGCTCCCCACTCCCTCTCGCTATAACGGGAATCCAAAGAATTGCCGTGGTTTTCTCAACCAGTTCGAGGTACATTTTGAACTTCTCTCACACAACTTCCCTACGGATCGGTCCAAGGTGGCGTACATTATTTCCTTGCTTGAAGGTTCAGCGTTGGATTGGGTGTCTCCATTATGGGAGCGATCTGACCCTTTGGTTTCCACCAATTTCATTGCGTCATTCCGAAGGATCTTTGATGAGCCCGGCAGAGCGACCGCTGCTTCTTCAGACTTGCTTCGTGTCCGACAAGGCTCCCGTTCAGTGGGACAGTATGTGATTCATTTTCAGACCATAGCCTCAGAACTGCGCTGGAATAATGATGCTCTCCGGGCAGCTTTTTGGAACGGGCTCTCCGATCGTCTAAAGGACGAACTGATCACTAGGGATCTGCCAGATTCCTTAGAACAGTTGATCTCACTCTGTTTAAAGGTGGATCTTCGCATGCAGGAACGAGGTGGCGAACGTAGTCGGTCAGATCGATACAGATTCCGGTCTCTTCCGTCTAAGCAAACGGTTACCCCAAGTCCAGACGAACCCATGCAAATTAATCGATCTCGGCTGTCCCCGGAAGAACGACAGCGCCGTCGTGAGGGTAGACTCTGCCTCTACTGTGGAGCCGCGGATCATTTTCTCAAGTTTTGCAAATTCCGTCCGGGAAAACGGGCAGTCCCTGCTTGTTCCGGAGGAGTCGAGTTAGGTGTTACATCTAAACCTTCTCCGACAGTGGACTGTTTACTCTCCGTGTCTCTGTTTTCTGAGTCAATAGCCAAACCTGTTAAGGCTCTGCCGGACTCTGGGGCTGCGGGGAATTTTGTTTCCCTTTATTGTGTCCACAATCTGGGTTTACAGTTACGGTCTGTCAAACGACCTATTACGTTGACTGCCATCAATGGTACCCAAATTTCGAATTGTCTTATTTCAAGTCGAACAGTGCCGATCAACCTACAGGTTCGAGCTCTGCATCAAGAACATCTGGAGTTCCTAGTGATTTGGGAGATGCCCCACGATATGGTTCTTGGTCTTCCTTGGCTTAAAATTCACAACCCTCACGTCGACTGGAAGTCGTCACAAATAATATCCTGGAGTTCATTTTGTCATTCTAATTGTCTCACTCCTGTCTACCCACTCCGTGTATCTTCCAAGTCGGATGAAAAGCTCATTCCGGAGGCCTATCGGGAGTTCACAGACGTGTTTTCGGAACAGGCGGCCGATCAGTTACCACCTCATAGACCCTGGGACTGTCCCATTGAGCTCATCCCAGGGAAAATGTCACCTCGGGGATGCACTTATCCCTTATCATTACCCGAGACCCAAGCTATGTCGGACTATATCAAGTCTAATCTGCTGAAAGGATTCGTTCGCCCCTCTACCTCCCCGGCGGGAGCAGGTTTCTTTTTTGTGAAGCAGAAGGACAGAGGGTTGAGACCATGTATTGACTATCGTGGCCTAAATGATATCACCATTAAGAACAAATATCCTTTGCCGCTCATCACGGAGCTATTTGATAGAGTTCGCGGAGCCCATGTCTTCACCAAGCTCGACTTAAGGGGAGCCTATAATTTGATACGTATCCGACAGGGGGACGAATGGAAGACGGCCTTCAATACCAGGGACGGGCATTACGAATATCTGGTAATGCCGTTTGGCCTCAGCAATGCCCCTGCCGTCTTCCAGGGATTTGTTAACGAAATCTTCCGAGATATGTTATACCTAAGTGTAGTGGTATACTTTGATGACATTCTGATATTTTCTAAGAATCTCACAGAGCACAGAGTACAAGTCAAGGAGGTACTTCTTCGTCTACGAAGGAATCATCTCTACGGCAAGATTTCCAAATGTACCTTTGAGGTCCCTTCAATTCCATTTCTTGGTTACGTCATCTCAGGTACGGAGCTTCGTATGGATCCGGAAAAACTTACTGCCATTTGGGACTGGACTCAGCCTCTTTCCTTGAAAGCGATACAAAGATTTCTGGGTTTTGCAAATTACTACCGGAAATTCATAAAGGGATTCTCTACCATTGTGGCACCTATTACTGCCCTAACCAAAAAGGGGTCTGACCCAAGTCACTGGTCTTCTGAAGCTGTAGCAGCGTTCGCCCGGTTGAAAGCAGCCTTTATGTCCGCTCCGGTACTCCAGCAACCGAATTTTTCAAAACCATTCTTCTTGGAGGTCGATGCTTCCTCAGTAGGCATCGGTGGCATGCTTTCACAGTACTCCTCTGACGGGAAGTTACATCCATGTGGTTTCCATTCTCGCAAGTTCTCTCCTGCTGAACGAAACTACACCATCGGAGACCAGGAACTCTTAGCAATAAAATCTGCCCTGGAAGAATGGAGATACCTATTGGAAGGTGCTAAACACCTAATTACGATTTACACCGATCACAAGAACTTGCTGTACCTCAAGACGGCCCAGTGCTTGAATCCCCGTCAAGCTAGATGGGCGCTCTTCTTCACTCGATTCTCGTTCGTCATTAAGTACCGGGCCGGGACTTTTAACACTAAGGCTGATGCTCTATCTCGTTCCTTAATGGCTTCGGATGAGGAGAATTCCATTGAAAAGGCTTTGATTCTCAGTCCAGTTTCTATTTCGGCAGCTCCCACCGCTCTGGGTCCTCCTCCTGGGAGAATGTCTGTACCAGCTTAATTTCGACCGAAGTTGCTGCAGTGGGCTCATATCTCCAAATTTTCCGGTCATCCTGGAGTTCAAAAAATGTGGGAGTTTCTACGAAGATCATACTGGTGGGACACTATGAAGAAGGATATACAAGATTATGTCAACTCATGTCCTCAATGTGCTCAGCACAAAATTCTTCGTCTGCCTCCTGCGGGGTTGCTTCATCCACTGTCCTTTCCTAAGAGGCCTTGGACCCATATTTCTATGGACTTTGTCACCGAATTGCCCCTCTCCAAGGGTCACAATACCGTCTGGGTGATTATTGACCGCTTTTCTAAGATGGCACATTTTGTTCCTTTGACCGGGTTACCGTCAGCTCCCAAGTTGGCTTTATTATTTATCCGTGAACACTTCCGCCTGCACGGGTTACCTCAGGAAATAGTCTCTGATCGGGGGGTTCAGTTCACTGCAAGATTCTGGAGGGCCCTCTGTTCAGCCTTACAAATAAAACTCAAGTTTTCACCTGCCTACCATCCTCAAACCAATGGGCAAACTGAACGCGTCAATCAAGATTTAGAGACTTTTCTCCGCGTTTATCTCTCTCCTTCGCAAGATGATTGGGTGGAACTGTTGCCCTGGGCCGAGTTTGCCCATAATCATCTGTACCACTCTTCCACTGGTGAGTCGCCATTCTTCATTAATTATGGATTCCATCCTCAAGTTCCAGAATTACTCATCTGTCCTCCGGAAGATGTTCATGCTGCAGCCTCTACTCTCTGGCACTTCAGTCAAATCTGGAGTAGGGTTCACGCTAACCTCAAGAAAATCTCCAGCCGCTACAAATTCTTTGCGGATAGGAAGCGATGGGCAGCTCCCCAATACAAAGTTGGTGACAGGGTATGGCTCTCTACCCGCAATCTCCGTTTAAGAGTGCCCGCTATGAAGTTCACTCCGAGGTTCATTGGTCCTTACCCCGTGTTGCAAGTCCTGAACCCGGTTGTCTGCAAATTGGGATTGCCTCCCCACTTTCGGGTACCAAATTCCTTCCATGTCTCTCTCCTTCGTCCCCTTATTTTAAATCGGTTCCATTCAGAATCCCCTAGGCCAACCTCTGCAGAGACTGAAGCTGGTACGGAATTTGAAATCAAAGCTATTCTTGACTCTCGTTATCTTCACAAGAATCTACAGTATTTGGTAGAATGGAAAGGTTATGGCCCTGAGGAGAGAAGCTGGGTCAAAGCTACTGAAGTTACGGCTCCCCGACTATTGCGGATCTTCCATTCCAGACATCCAACAAAGCCCGGGAAGTGTCCAGGGGCCACTCCTGGAGGAGGGGGTACTGTCACACACCAGGGGCAGCGGCTGCCGTGCTTACCCCTGCATGCCTGCTGGTCCGTTTGGCGGCCCCCACCTTCGGCGGTCCTCGGGTCCCGGCGTCTGGCTGGCGCGGCTCCCGGCGGTTCCCCGTAGCGTGGGCGCCGCCATGACATCCGGCATCACGTGGGCGGGGAGCGGGTGACGTCACTAACCCGCTCCACCAATCCAGTAGAGGCGGGAGATTCAAAACCAGACGCCGGGCAGAGCCCCGGCGCCTGAGTATCATCTCTTTTTCCTGAAGTGGATGCCAGTGCTCCTGTACGCAGTGTGTCTCCCTGCAGCTGTACTCCAGTGCTCCCAGCATTTCAGGGTGCCTTTCTGCAGCAAAGTTTCCAGTGTTCCCAGCAACTGGTGTGTTCCTCTGCAGTGCCGTCACCAGTGCTCTCTGGATTCAGCATGGCCTGCGGGCTGAACAAACTTTAGTGTTTCCAGTCATCAGTGTCTTTAAACATCGCTCACAAATTCTTCAGTGTCTTTCACCATCGCTCACAAGTTCTTCATTCATCGGTGTCTTTAAACATCGCTCACAAGTTCTTCATTCATCAGTGTCTTTCACCATCGCTCACAAGTTCTTCATTCATCAGTGTCTTTAAAACATCGCTCACAAGTTCTTCAGTAGCCTTGGACACCGCCCATAAGTTCTCTTTCATCTATGTGTCACTGTATTGCTCCCTTCCCATAATAAAGTTCTTCAGCATTTTACACCAAGCCTAACTGTCAGAGTCCTGTATGAGGAAAACCTATATCCGGCCATCTCTGCTCCGACCCAACTGTGGTTCCTCTTCCCGACCATCGGAAGAACCCCCGAGTTCACAACACTCCCAACCCAGGTCAGTGACATGTGGCAGTGACGTGCGGTGAGGTCATTGGCTGGGGAGGCACTGAGATTTTATATATGTATATATATATATATATATATTTATATATATATACATATACAGTGGTCGAAGTGGACATTTTGAAGTGGGGGTATGGAAAAGTGAAGGTTGCAATTATGCGCGCGCCTCTGGAAAAGGGGGTGTGGCCACTCAAAGGGGGCGTGTCCTTCAGTGTAGTAGGACCCCTTATACTATCTAGTACTGGCGCCCCTTTCACCTGATACCACACAGAATGACCCGAAATTCACATTACAGCACACGGGATGAGCCTAAATTCACACTACAGCACACGGTATGAGCCAAAATTCACATTACAGCATACGGTATGAGCCAAAATTCACATTACAGCACACGGGATGAGCCTAAATTCACATTACAGCACACGGTATGAGCCAAAATTCACATTACAGCACACAGTATGAGCCGAAATTCACATTACAGCACACGGTATGAGCCAAAATTCACATTACAGCACACGGTATGAGCCAAAATTCACACTACAGCACACGGTATGAGCCGAAATTCACATTACAGCACACGGTATGAGCCGAAATTCACATTATAGCAAACGGTATGACCCACAATTAAGGGACAGGGAGAGAGAGTGACAGCAGGGACTGAGAGAGTGACAGCAGGGACTGAGTGACAGCAGGGACTGAGAGCGTGACAGCAGGGACATAGGGGAACATTACCTGATATGTGCAGCAGAGGTGCGGAAGGGACTGTGGTTGTCGGTGGCGGATGAGCCCATGGTCTGCGGGGGATGCGGCGGTACTAAGCTGTCCTTCGTCGCTGCGGCGTTGATGTCCCTCTGACCACCGCCAGTTGTGGTCTGCGGTGTTCAGCTTTCAATGGCGGTGCAGCGTGCAGCAGTGAGCGCTGGTCAGCGGTGGGCGGCGGTGATATAAATATATAGTATTTTTTTACATTTATTTTATTTATTTTTCCCTGTCCCTGCATCCAAGTGATCTGGGGGTGAGCTGGAGTCCAAGTGATCTTGCCCAGATCACTTGGACTGCAGCTCACCCCCAGATCACTTGGACTGCAGCTCACCCCCAGATCACTTGGACTGCATCTCACCCCCAGATCACCAGACCAGACCCCACCCCTCGCCTTAGTGGTCCTGGTTCCTCAGTCCCGGAGGAAGCAGATGCTGCCGGAAATGCTGAGGGCACGGAAATAGAGGTAACAGCGCTGCCCGTTTTCTCCGGAGCTGCCGCTGCTGTAGGCAACTCCAACATCGGGTCCCGCCGCCGCTGCCCCCCCCCCCCCTCCCCCGCGCTCCTGAAGTGGCAGGCAGCTCCACTGTAGCGTCGGGTCCCGCCGCAGCTTGACCTCAATACCTATGGGTGATTGGACCAGCGGATCCAGTACTGGATCCGCTGTCCAATCACATCTGCCTTGCTGACAGGGGCAGGTTTTCCCTGTCAACGAGGCACTGGCATATGTGCCGCTTCCCCCGCAGTTTTTTAATGGGCTTTTACAACCCTGTGCTTGGCCCCGCACCCCTTTCTCTCCCATTCCAATTGTTAACGGGAGGCACTGCTATCTGTGCCTCCCAAAGTGATTTAAAGATTTAAAATGCTTATCATAATATAAAGAGATTACTTATGACACAGAATATGTGTCATAAGTATCTTCTTTATATTATTTTAATCATTAATGGCAGGGGAGGCACTGCCTCCCCTGACTACACGTCCCTGCTTTGTGGGCCCCCGTAGTAGAATCTTGAAAGGGCAGCATCGAGGGGATAGGGAAACGCAGGATGATAGGGAAACGCGGGGCGGCAGAGAGTGGATAGGGAGACGCGGGGCTGCAGGGAGGTGATAGGGAGACGCAGGGCTGCAGGGAGGGGATAGGGAGACGCGGGGCGGCAGGGAGGGGATAGGGAGACGTGGGGCGGCAGAGAGTGGATAGGGAGACGCAGGGCGGGAGGGGATAGGGAGACGCGGAGCTGCAGGGTGGGGATAGGGAGATGCGAAGCTGCAGGGGGGGGGATAGGGAGACGCAGGGCGGCAGGGAGGGGATAGGGAGACGCGGAGCTGCAGGGAGGGGATAGGGAGACGCGGAGCTGCAGGGAGGGGATAGGGAGACGCGGGGCGGCAGGGAGGGGATAGGGAGACGCGGGGCTGCAGGGAGGGGATAGGGAGAAGTGGGCTGCAGGGAGGGTATAGGAAGACGTGGGGCGGCAGAGAGTGGATAGGGAGACGCGGGGCGGGAGGGGATAGGGAGACGCGGAGCTGCAGGGTGGGGATAGGGAGATGCGAAGCTGCAGGGAGGGGATAGGGAGACGCAGGGCGGCAGGGAGGGGATAGGGAGACGCGGGGCGGCAGGGAGGGGATAGGGAGACGAGGGGCGGCAGAGAGTGGATAGGGAGATGCGGGGCGGCAGTGAGGGGATAGGGAGACGCGGAGCTGCAGGGAGAGGATAGGGAGACGCGAAGCTGCAGGGAGGGAATAGGGAGATGCGGGCGGCAGAGAGTGGATAGGGAGACGCGGGGCGGCAGGGAGGGGATAGGGAGACACAGAGCTGCAGGGAGGGGATAGGAAGACGTGGAGCTGCAGGGAGGGGATAGGGAGACGCTGGGCGGCAGGGAGGGGATAGGGAGACGCGGAGCGGCAGAGAGTGGATAGGGAGACATGGGGCGGCAGGGAGGGAGGGGATAGGGAGACGCGGGGTGGGAGGGAGGGGATAGGGCGGCAGGGAGGGAGGGGATAGGGAGATGCGGGGCGGCAGGGAGGGAGGGGATAGGGAGGTGCGGGGCGGCAGGGAGGGAGGGGATAGGGAGACGCGGGGTGGCAGGGAGGCTTCTCTTGCCTTTCAGATGCAGTAGACATCACCATCCGCAGCGTCTCCCTTCTGCCCATTCTATGCTCATCTTGGGGCTTCCGGCAGCAGTAATGACGATAATGTTAGGGGGAGGGATCGTCGATGGCAGCCAGAGGGGAGAACTTGAAGTGCTGTCTAGAGCGGAATCCTTCCTAATGACGCCTCTGACTCTCCTCCGCATAATGCCAACAGCCCTGCCCCTGCTCCTCCTCTCTAAAAATTATATTTTGCTAGGTAAACGGTAAACCCAGACCAGGGGCGGCCGCGGCGAGGGTCTAGCCTGCCACAGCCGTCAGTCACCTCACCAACGCCAGTGTGTTGATTTCCCTGCTCCGAAATAGACGGAGCTGCGCGTATGAGAGAGCAGGTCAGGAGACGGGCGCCGCCCACACTGACAGCCTAACACGCATCCTAGGCGCCCTCAGCACTAACATGCCATGCGCTTGTTTACAAGTGAATAACACCCTGTGTGGCGCCCGTCTCCTGACCTGCTCTCTCATACCCGCAGCTCCGTCTATTTCTGTTAGAGACATGGAGCAGGGAAATCAACACACTGGCGTTGGTGAGGTGACTGACGGCTGTGGCAGGCTAGACCCTCGCTGCGGCCGCCCCTGGTCTGGGCTTACTTAGCAAAATATTATTTTTTTAGTAAAATAGATTTAAGTGGAGCATGCCGCCCTCCAGTGGCCAGCGCCCATAGGCAGCTGCCTAAAGCTGCCTAATGGTAGCGCCGGCCCTGGGTGTGAGGGTGTATTAGTGTAAGTAGTATAGACGGGAGCAGGGTAGGTGTGAGGGTGTATTAGTGTAGGTATTATAGACGGGAGTAGGGTAGAAATGAAGTTGTATTAGTATAGGTAGGGTAGAAATTAAGTTGTATTAGCATAGGTAGTATAGACGGGAGTACGGTAGGTGTGAGGGTGTATTAGTGTAGGTAGTATAGACGGGAGTAGGGTAGATGTGAGGGTGTATTAGTGTAGATAGCATAGGTGGGAGTTGCGTAGGTGTGAGAGGGTATTAATGTAGGTAGTATAGACAGGAGTAGGGTAGGTGTGAGGCAGGGCCGGATTAAGCCTTGGGGGTGCCCGGGGCACTTAAGACAGGGCGGCCCAATGGAAGGTGGGGGATGTATATTAAATTGTGCATACCTCACAACATAACACATTCCAGGAGGGACAAAATGTTTTCTATCTGGACTTCCCTCTTAATATGATTGGTGTCATCTGTGTTAAACTTTAATTGATAAGAAAGGCATTTCAACACAGGTGATTGCAATCATAAATTAAGAAGGAAGTCCAGTTATAGAGCATTTTGTCCCTCCTGGAATGCGTCATGGTGGAAGGTATGGAATTTGTGTATATTAAAATTAAACCAATGGTGTATATTAGTTTTAACTAATAGTTTAACAATGCCTAGGTAATGTTTATAGCTCCACCTAATTGAAAGACAACTATTTTATAAACTTTTCTTGTAGTGGAACAAAGACAACTTAACCTTAAAATACACATAATAATTTATTTTATCACATGCAAGAATAGCAGCAGCCTCTGTACAACTTACACACTGGGACAGGACTCAGGAGGACCCTCTGTGTGTGTCCCTATTTCTAGACCCAAATGGTTTAGTTGCGTAGCAGTTTAAGCAGGACTCAGATACCCAGGCGGGGAGGAGAAGCTGGGATCCCTGTGTCACTTACAGCTCTCTCCAGTCTCCACCCTCCTATCTCTCCTCTGGTCATAAATCTCTGTCGGTAGCTCATGAAACATGATATTCCTGTGTCTCTGCCTGTACTGCATACTTGTCCTGCTCACAATATGGCTGCTGGTTCTGCTGCTGCTCAAGAGGGAAAACTAGTGATGTCAGTGTGCTCTGGACGGGGGGTAGGGGGGCCTAACAAAGGGGGGCCCGGGGTACAGCATGCACTGCATCCCCCCCTTAATCTTGCTATGGTGTGAGGGTGTATTGGTGTAGATAGTATAGTAGGGAGTAGGGTAGGAATGAAGTTATATTAGTATAGGTAGGGTATGAATGAAGTTGTATTAGTGTAGGTAGTATAGACAGGAGTAGGGTAGGAATGAAGTTATATTAGTATAGGTAGGGTAGGAATGAAGTTGTATTAGTGTAGGTAGTATAGACAGGAGTAGGGTAGGAATGAAGTTATATTAGTGTAGGTAGTATAGACAGGAGTAGGGTAGGAATTAAGTTATATTAGTATAGGTAGGGTAGGAATGAAGTTGTATTAGTGTAGGTAGTATAGACAGGAGTAGGGTAGGAATGAAGTTATTTTAGTATAGGTAGGGTAGGAATGAAGTTGTATTAGTGTAGGTAGTATAGACAGGAGTAGGGTAGGAATGAAGTTATATTAGTGTAGGTAGTATAGACAGGACTAGGGTAGGAATGAAGTTATATTAGTATAGGTAGGGTAGGAATGAAGTTGTATTAGTGTAGGTAGTATAGACAGGAGTAGGGTAGGAATGAAGTTATATTAGTATAGGTAGGGTAGGAATGAAGTTGTATTAGTGTAGGTAGTATAGACAGGAGTAGGGTAGGAATGAAGTTATATTAGTGTAGGTAGTATAGACAGGAGTAGGGTAGGAATGAAGTTATATTAGCATAGGTAGGGTAGGAATGAAGTTGTATTAGTGTAGGTAGTATAGACAGGAGTAGGGTAGGAATTAAGTTATATTAGTGTAGATAGTATAGACAGGAGTAGGGTAGGTGTGAGGGTGTATTAGTGCAGACAGCATAGGTGGGAGTTATGTAGGTGTGAAAGGGTATTAATATAAATCAGGCTCAATAGTTATATGTATAAGATAATAAATATGCTGATTACTCTAATTAATATTGCAGCTCCCAATAAGTATTCTTGGACACTCATATGACAATCAAAAGAACAAAATCGGGAAAGGAGAGCAATTACAGGTACAGACAATAGATTTTAATCATAAAACAAAGTTAAATACATAGATTAATTACATGAAAATTACACTAATTATAATTAAACCAACATTGCAACCACAATGGTGTACTGTTACTAGGCAGGTGTACTCATGTAGCCCTGTAAGTAATTTATGTTCAATAAAAAGCTCAGATTGTGATGTGGCTTGTATAGTAGTGCCAAAGTAGATATATAAGAAAAGTTTTTGTAGATGCATTTAAGAAGGCGAGTGAAGTGACTTGTGCAGGTGTGAGGGTATATTAGTGTCTGTAGTATACATACCTCCCAACATGACCCTCTCCAGGAGGGACACAATGCTCTGCTTCTGGACTTTTCTCTTCATTCTTGATTGCCAGCACCTGTGTTGAACAGGTTAATGGATAAGAAAGGTGTTTCAGCACAGGTGATGGCAATCATACATGAAGAGGGAAGGCCAGGAACAGAGCATTCTGTCCCTCCTGGAGAGGGTCATGTTGGGAGGTATGAGTATAGGTGTGAGAACCAGGGACGTGCCATGACACAAATGGCTCAGGAGACACTGGCTACTGGGTTACCTGCCCAAAGGCAGATTCTGCTACCCAGCAACAATGTATGGGACAGTGACTGTGGGTGTAAACCCTATTTACAGGAATAGAGACTTAAATCCCTGTGCACAGGTCAGGTTTTGTTTACCACACACTTGCAAGTGTTAATAAAAGTTATACCGTTGCTAGCCTAAAATAGTGAGTGGGGCATACTAGTATTAATCGCACTGTTGTGATATGTTATATAAACTAGAGATGAGCGGGTTCGGTTTCTTTGAATCCGAACCCGCACGAACTTCACTTTTTTTTTCACGGGTCCGAGCGACTCGGATCTTCCCGCCTTGCTCGGTTAACCCGAGCGCGCCCGAACGTCATCATGACGCTGTCGGATTCTCGCGAGACTCGGATTCTATATAAGGAGCCGCGCGTCGCCGCCATTTTCACACGTGCATTGAGATTGATAGGGAGAGGACGTGGCTGGCGTCCTCTCCATTTAGATTAGATTTAGAAGAGAGAGAGAGAGAGAGATTGCTGTGATACTGTAGATTAGAAGAGAGTGCAGAGTGCAGACAGAGTTTAGTGACTGACGACCACAGTGACCAGTGACCACCAGAGACAGTGCAGTTGTTTGTTTTATTTAATATATCCGTTCTCTGCCTGAAAAAAACGATACACAGTCACACAGTGACTCAGTCTGTGTGCACTGCTCAGCCCAGTGTGCTGCACATCAATGTATTGTATATAAAGCTTATAATTGTGGGGGAGACTGGGGAGCACTGCAGGTTGTTATAGCAGGAGCCAGGAGTACATGATAAATAATATTATATTAAAATTAAACAGTGCACACTTTTGCTGCAGGAGTGCCACTGCCAGTGTGACTAGTGGTGACCAGTGCCTGACCACCAGTATATTAGTAGTATTGTATACTATCTCTTTATCAACCAGTCTATATTAGCAGCAGACACAGTACAGTGCGGTAGTTCACGGCTGTGGCTACCTCTGTGTCGGCACTCGGCAGGCAGTCCGTCCATCCATAATTGTATTATATACCACCTAACCGTGGTTTTTTTTTTCTTTCTTTATACCGTCGTCATAGTCATACTAGTTGTTACGAGTATACTACTATCTCTTTATCAACCAGTGTACAGTGCGGTAGTTCACGGCTGTGGCTACCTCTGTGTCGGAACTCGGCAGGCAGTCCGTCCATCCATAATTGTATTATAATATATACCACCTAACCGTGGTTTTTTTTTCGTTCTTTATACCGTCGTCATACTAGTTGTTACGAGTATACTACTATCTCTTTATCAACCAGTGTACAGTGCGGTAGTTCACGGCTGTGGCTACCTCTGTGTCGGAACTCGGCAGGCAGTCCGTCCATCCATAATTGTATTATAATATATACCACCTAACCGTGTTTTTTTTTTTCGTTCTTTATACCGTCGTCATACTAGTTGTTACGAGTATACTACTATCTCTTTATCAACCAGTGTACAGTGCGGTAGTTCACGGCTGTGGCTACCTCTGTGTCGGCACTCGGCAGGCAGTCCGTCCAACCATAATTGTATTATATACCACCTAACCATGGTTTTTTTTTCATTCTTTATACCGTCGTCATACTAGTTGTTACGAGTATACTACTATCTCTTTATCAACCAGTGTACAGTGCGGTAGTTCACGGCTGTGGCTACCTCTGTGTCGGCACTCGGCAGGCAGTCCGTCCAACCATAATTGTATTATATACCACCTAACCGTGGTTTTTTTTTCATTCTTTATACCGTCGTCATACTAGTTGTTACGAGTATACTACTATCTCTTTATCAACCAGTGTACAGTGCGGTAGTTCACGGCTGTGGCTACCTCTGTGTCGGCACTCGGCAGCCCGTCCATAATTGTATATACCAGTGACCTAACCGTGGTTTTTTTTTCTTTCTTTATACATACATACTAGTTACGAGTATACTATCTCTTTATCAACCAGTCTATATATTAGCAGCAGACACAGTACAGTGCGGTAGTTCACGGCTGTGGCTACCTCTGTGTCGGCACTCGGCAGCCCGTCCATAATTGTATATACCACCTAACCGTGGTTTTTTTTTCTTTCTTTATACATACATACTAGTTACGAGTATACTATCTCTTTATCAACCAGTCTATATATTAGCAGCAGACACAGTACAGTGCGGTAGTTCACGGCTGTGGCTACCTCTGTGTCGGCACTCGGCAGCCCGTCCATAATTGTATATACCAGTGACCTAACCGTGGTTTTTTTTTCTTTCTTTATACATACATACTAGTTACGAGTATACTATCTCTTTATCAACCAGTCTATATATTAGCAGCAGACACAGTACAGTGCGGTAGTTCACGGCTGTGGCTACCTCTGTGTCGGCACTCGGCAGCCCGTCCATAATTGTATATACCAGTGACCTAACCGTGTTTTTTTTTTCTTTCTTTATACATACATACTAGTTACGAGTATACTATCTCTTTATCAACCAGTCTATATATTAGCAGCAGACACAGTACAGTGCGGTAGTTCACGGCTGTGGCTACCTCTGTGTCGGCACTCGGCAGCCCGTCCATAATTGTATATACCAGTGACCTAACCGTGGTTTTTTTTTCTTTCTTTATACATACATACTAGTTACGAGTATACTATCTCTTTATCAACCAGTCTATATATTAGCAGCAGACACAGTACAGTGCGGTAGTTCACGGCTGTGGCTACCTCTGTGTCGGCACTCGGCAGCCCGTCCATAATTGTATACTAGTATCCAATCCATCCATCTGCATTGTTTACCTGAGGTGCCTTTTAGTTGTGCCTATTAAAATATGGAGAACAAAAATGTTGAGGTTCCAAAATTAGGGAAAGATCAAGATCCACTTCCACCTCGTGCTGAAGCTGCTGCCACTAGTCATGGCCGAGTCGATGAAATGCCAGCAACGTCGTCTGCCAAGGCCGATGCCCAATGGCATAGTACAGAGCATGTCAAAACCAAAACACCAAATATCAGTAAAAAAAGGACTCCAAAACCTAAAATAAAATTGTCGGAGGAGAAGCGTAAACTTGCCAATATGCCATTTACCACACGGAGTGGCAAGGAACGGCTGAGGCCCTGGCCTATGTTCATGGCTAGTGGTTCAGCTTCACATGAGGATGGAAGCACTCAGCCTCTCGCTAGAAAACTGAAAAGACTCAAGCTGGCAAAAGCACCGCAAAGAACTGTGCGTTCTTTGAAATCCCAAATCCACAAGGAGAGTCCAATTGTGTCGGTTGCGATGCCTGACCTTCCCAACACTGGACGTGAAGAGCATGCGCCTTCCACCATTTGCACGCCCCCTGCAAGTGCTGGAAGGAGCACCCGCAGTCCAGTTCCTGATAGTCAGATTGAAGATGTCAGTGTTGAAGTACACCAGGATGAGGAGGATATGGGTGTTGCTGGCGCTGGGGAGGAAATTGACCAGGAGGATTCTGATGGTGAGGTGGTTTGTTTAAGTCAGGCACCCGGGGAGACACCTGTTGTCCGTGGGAGGAATATGGCCGTTGACATGCCAGGTGAAAATACCAAAAAAATCAGCTCTTCGGTGTGGAGGTATTTCACCAGAAATGCGGACAACAGGTGTCAAGCCGTGTGTTCCCTTTGTCAAGCTGTAATAAGTAGGGGTAAGGACGTTAACCACCTCGGAACATCCTCCCTTATACGTCACCTGCAGCGCATTCATAATAAGTCAGTGACAAGTTCAAAAACTTTGGGTGACAGCGGAAGCAGTCCACTGACCAGTAAATCCCTTCCTCTTGTAACCAAGCTCACGCAAACCACCCCACCAACTCCCTCAGTGTCAATTTCCTCCTTCCCCAGGAATGCCAATCGTCCTGCAGGCCATGTCACTGGCAATTCTGACGAGTCCTCTCCTGCCTGGGATTCCTCCGATGCATCCTTGCGTGTAACGCCTACTGCTGCTGGCGCTGCTGTTGTTGCCGCTGGGAGTCGATGGTCATCCCAGAGGGGAAGTCGTAAGCCCACTTGTACTACTTCCAGTAAGCAATTGACTGTTCAACAGTCCTTTGCGAGGAAGATGAAATATCACAGCAGTCATCCTACTGCAAAGCGGATAACTGAGTCCTTGACAACTATGTTGGTGTTAGACGTGCGTCCGGTATCCGCCGTTAGTTCACAGGGAACTAGACAATTTATTGAGGCAGTGTGCCCCCGTTACCAAATACCATCTAGGTTCCACTTCTCTAGGCAGGCGATACCGAGAATGTACACGGACGTCAGAAAAAGACTCACCAGTCTCCTAAAAAATGCAGTTGTACCCAATGTCCACTTAACCACGGACATGTGGACAAGTGGAGCAGGGCAGGGTCAGGACTATATGACTGTGACAGCCCACTGGGTAGATGTATGGACTCTCGCCGCAAGAACAGCAGCGGCGGCACCAGTAGCAGCATCTCGCAAACGCCAACTCTTTCCTAGGCAGGCTACGCTTTGTATCACCGCTTTCCAGAATACGCACACAGCTGAAAACCTCTTACGGCAACTGAGGAAGATCATCGCGGAATGGCTTACCCCAATTGGACTCTCCTGTGGATTTGTGGCATCGGACAACGCCAGCAATATTGTGTGTGCATTAAATATGGGCAAATTCCAGCACGTCCCATGTTTTGCACATACCTTGAATTTGGTGGTGCAGAATTTTTTAAAAAACGACAGGGGCGTGCAAGAGATGCTGTCGGTGGCCAGAAAAATTGCGGGACACTTTCGGCGTACAGGCACCACGTACAGAAGACTGGAGCACCACCAAAAACTACTGAACCTGCCCTGCCATCATCTGAAGCAAGAAGTGGTAACGAGGTGGAATTCAACCCTCTATATGCTTCAGAGGTTGGAGGAGCAGCAAAAGGCCATTCAAGCCTATACAATTGAGCACGATATAGGAGATGGAATGCACCTGTCTCAAGTGCAGTGGAGAATGATTTCAACGTTGTGCAAGGTTCTGATGCCCTTTGAACTTGCCACACGTGAAGTCAGTTCAGACACTGCCAGCCTGAGTCAGGTCATTCCCCTCATCAGGCTTTTGCAGAAGAAGCTGGAGGCATTGAAGAAGGAGCTAAAAGGGAGCGATTCCGCTAGGCATGTGGGACTTGTGGATGCAGCCCTTAATTCGCTTAACAAGGATTCACGGGTGGTCAATCTGTTGAAATCAGAGCACTACATTTTGGCCACCGTGCTCGATCCTAGATTTAAAGCCTACCTTGGATCTCTCTTTCCGGCAGACACAGGTCTGCTGGGGTTGAAAGACCTGCTGGTGACAAAATTGTCAAGTCAAGCGGAACGCGACCTGTCAACATCTCCTCCTTCACATTCTCCCGCAACTGGGGGTGCGAGGAAAAGGCTCAGAATTCCGAGCCCACCCGCTGGCGGTGATGCAGGGCAGTCTGGAGCGACTGCTGATGCTGACATCTGGTCCGGACTGAAGGACCTGACAACGATTACGGACATGTCGTCTACTGTCACTGCATATGATTCTCTCAACATTGATAGAATGGTGGAGGATTATATGAGTGACCGCATCCAAGTAGGCACGTCACACTTTCCGTACTTATACTGGCAGGAAAAAGAGGCAATTTGGAGGCCCTTGCACAAACTGGCTTTATTCTACCTAAGTTGCCCTCCCACAAGTGTGTACTCCGAAAGAGTGTTTAGTGCCGCCGCTCACCTTGTCAGCAATCGGCGTACGAGGTTACATCCAGAAAATGTGGAGAAGATGATGTTCATTAAAATGAATTATAATCAATTCCTCCGCGGAGACATTGACCAGCAGCAATTGCCTCCACAAAGTACACAGGGAGCTGAGATGGTGGATTCCAGTGGGGACGAATTGATAATCTGTGAGGAGGGGGATGTACACGGTGATATATCGGAGGGTGAAGATGAGGTGGACATCTTGCCTCTGTAGAGCCAGTTTGTGCAAGGAGAGATTAATTGCTTCTTTTTTGGGGGGGGTCCAAACCAACCCGTCATATCAGTCACAGTCGTGTGGCAGACCCTGTCACTGAAATGATGGGTTGGTTAAAGTGTGCATGTCCTGTTTTGTTTATACAACATAAGGGTGGGTGGGAGGGCCCAAGGATAATTCCATCTTGCACCTCTTTTTTCTTTTCTTTTTCTTTGCATCATGTGCTGATTGGGGAGGGTTTTTTGGAAGGGACATCCTGCGTGACACTGCAGTGCCACTCCTAAATGGGCCCGGTGTTTGTGTCGGCCACTAGGGTCGCTAATCTTACTCACACAGTCAGCTACCTCATTGCGCCTCTTTTTTTCTTTGCGTCATGTGCTGTTTGGGGAGGTTTTTTTGGAAGGGACATCCTGCGTGACACTGCAGTGCCACTCCTAGATGGGCCCGGTGTTTGTGTCGGCCACTAGGGTCGCTAATCTTACTCACACAGCTACCTCATTGCGCCTCTTTTTTTCTTTGCGTCATGTGCTGTTTGGGGAGGGTTTTTTGGAAGGGACATCCTGCGTGACACTGCAGTGCCACTCCTAGATGGGCCCGGTGTTTGTGTCGGCCACTAGGGTCGCTAATCTTACTCACACAGCTACCTCATTGCGCCTCTTTTTTTCTTTGCGTCATGTGCTGTTTGGGGAGGGTTTTTTGGAAGGGACATCCTGCGTGACACTGCAGTGCCACTCCTAGATGGGCCCGGTGTTTGTGTCGGCCACTAGGGTCGCTAATCTTACTCACACAGTCAGCTACCTCATTGCGCCTCTTTTTTTCTTTGCGTCATGTGCTGTTTGGGGAGGGTTTTTTGGAAGGGCCATCCTGCGTGACACTGCAGTGCCACTCCTAGATGGGCCCGGTGTTTGTGTCGGCCACTAGGGTCGCTAATCTTACTCACACAGCTACCTCATTGCGCCTCTTTTTTTCTTTGCGTCATGTGCTGTTTGGGGAGGGTTTTTTGGAAGGGACATCCTGCGTGACACTGCAGTGCCACTCCTAGATGGGCCCGGTGTTTGTGTCGGCCACTAGGGTCGCTTATCTTACTCACACAGCGACCTCGGTGCAAATTTTAGGACTAAAAATAATATTGTGAGGTGTGAGGTATTCAGAATAGACTGAAAATGAGTGTAAATTATGGTTTTTGAGGTTAATAATACTTTGGGATCAAAATGACCCCCAAATTCTATGATTTAAGCTGTTTTTTAGTGTTTTTGGAAAAAAACACCCGAATCCAAAACACACCCGAATCCGACAAAAATAATTCAGTGAGGTTTTGCCAAAACGCGTTCGAACCCAAAACACGGCCGCGGAACCGAACCCAAAACCAAAACACAAAACCCGAAAAATTTCAGGCGCTCATCTCTAATATAAACTGTAGACAAAGTAACTCACTTACTGATGAAACCACTGTAATAAACATGTTGTGTTTGTTATAAGTGCAGAAGCATTATTGAAGTGATCTGTTTATTAACCAGATGTCTGACAGCATAGAAAAATTCAGGGGTTCTCGCCCCAGTGACGTAGTACACATGCAGATTTTAACATTTGTGGAATAATAAAAGACCCTGATTGCATAGCCCTAGTGTTACTTGCTCCTTGAGTCCCCAGCAGGTGGCTCTGAACTGCCGGATAACAAGAACTGGGGTATTCCCCGCACCGATAAGGTTATTACATCTACACTTGGGTCGTGTGCACCACACTAACACCATACTTGCCTACCTGACCCTCTCCATGAGGGAGAAAATGCTCTGTTCCTGGACTTTCCTGGTAATGTAAGATTGCCATCACTTGTGGTGAGCTAGTTAATTGATAAGAAAGGTGTTTCACCACAGGTGATGGCAATCATACATTACTAGGAAAGTCCAGGAACAGAGCACTTTCTCCCTCATGGAGAGGGTCAGGTAGGCAAGTATGACTAACACTTGCTCCAGCCCCTATACTAGGTGCAAGCAATCCCTCAGAAAAAGGCTTTCCTTCCCCAAATGCATGACTCACACACTCCGACCAACACTCCCATGAAACTCCCATGGCATTCCCACAAGTCAGGGCATTGTTGACCCCAGTTGCCATTCTTAAAACACCAAGTTCAGAGAAAGACAGATCTGAGTGAGTTCCGTATGACTCTGAACAGGAAGGAGATACGCAAAATAGGTAGATTAGCATCTACACATGAGCTGTATGCAAAACTTGCCATTTGCATCCGTGCACAGAGGGTTATGGATCAATGGATCGACCTGACTTAGGCTGACAGTCAATAGGTTGACCACTATACTTAACAGTGACATGTTCGACACATGAAAAAGATCACCACATGAAAATACTCACCACGGGACATTCGACACATGAAAATGTCGACATGACATTTGTATATTTTTTGGGTGTCGTTTCTGGCGTAACATGACAAAGGACCCCAATTAGTGCACCACGTCACCTGGCATGCTGCGGGCAAGGTGCCTCACTCCACTAGTGCTGCGCTCGGCACAGGTTACTATTCCCAGTCGCAGTCCACGTGGACAGTATGAAAAAGTTACAAATCAAAACTTTTTTAAAAATGTCATGTCGAACTTTTCAGGTGTCGGCCTGGCCCAGGTCGATCATTTTAACATGTCGACCGTTTCCTGTGTCGTCCATGTCAATGTCGACCAATTGTGGTCGACCTATTGTTGACCTAATCCATGTCAACCTACCATCCAGATACCGCACAGAGATACATCTGACTAATAAGCCCCTAATGCCATTCTCCAACCCCTTGAGCAGGATTGCAAATAAAAGCTAATATATTGCTATGAGATTTTTTCTTTGCGCCACCTCTTTTTCTGCTCTCCTAAACGCACCATGAGGAAAAAATAAACGCCTATGGTTGTATTTCTTTACATTGACTTATTTTCCACACTCCTAGAGGCGGCATAAGGAAAGAATAAACACCTAGTGCATTTTATAAATTGAAGGAAAACCTCTGTCTGGACACAGCCATGATAAAACAGAAAGTGGGAGGTTCTGCTTATTATGCAGTAAGACATAAGTAGGTGAGTGTAGAGTAGACCTGACATTGGGGAGCATATCAAGCTAATACAGGGGGACCCACTGAAACCTTACACTTTAAGTCATCATCAGGAAAATGCGTAACTTTGTAGGTGGACAGAATACTGGGGTTTTGCGTTATTAGCCTCCCCTAGATAGATTGCCCACGGTTTACATAACTGATATTTTATTTTAGTAGATTATGTCACTCTGTAAATGATCGAATCAAATAACAAAGAAGAAATAATAACTTTTTTATTTTTTTTACTTGGGTGCCTCCATAAGTTTTGTTACATCTATAGTATTCCATGTAAAAGCCAAATAAAAAATTGCATTAAAAAAACATGATGCAAGTGTGTTACTAAAGATAGTGTAATGTTTTACTTTAAGGCTGTTTTGGAAACCGGGGTTATAAAGCAAACGGTGTTAAGGCACCAAATTTGGAGAGGAAATCCTGCCGTGGAAACTTTTCTCCTTTTTTGGGGGTTTTCACATCAAGTGTAACTTGTTAAAAGTGCAGGTGGAGCGGGAAAGAAAGCAGATATAAAACTGAGATATGGGGACTGTGAAATATACTGGCTAGGAATAAACTGGAATAAATTGTTTAAGACATAAAACACAGAGCAATACTATAAGCTGTATACTTTATATAGGCAAGTGTGGTGATAATTAAAACTGGTATGTATGAGAATATAGTATTGTTTTAATAAATGTTAACAAGATTTAAACATTCTAATATGTGCTGCATATTTTAAAGGGAAAAATGTGCCCTATTCATGTAGACCTCATTTCGGGTGGCAATGTTAGCATCATGTTTTATGCACTCTGATTTTGGGGGGCTTTCTTTGACATACACAAATTTGTTGATGTTAAAATTAGTGGGGGCTGCCGTATAAATGAAAACTGTCTATAGACTACAATTAAAGAGCGCACCCAGTGGCCAAAACATTACTTAAAAATAAATAAATAAACAACTTCGCATCAGTGCATATCGGGCAATCTGTATGCGCTCTGGGGGTCATTCCGAGTTGATCGCTCGCTAGCTAGTTTTAGCAGCCGTGCAAATGCTATGCCGCCGCCCACTGGGAGTGTATTTTAGCTTAGCAGAAGTGCGAACAGTTGTATCGCAGAGCGGCTACAAATAATTTTGTGCAGTTTCAGAGTAGCTCAAAACCTACTCAGCACTTGCGATCACTTCAGACTGTTCAGTTCTGGATTTGACATCACAAACCCGCCCAGCCACGCCTGCGTTTTTCCTGGCACGCCTGTGTTTTTCCGCACACTCCCTGAAAACGGTCAGTTGCCACCCAGAAACGCCCTCTTCATGTCAATCACTCTGCGGCAACCAGTGCGACTGAAATGCATCGCTAGACCCTGTGCAGAACTACATAGTTCGTTGTGCCCGTACGTCGCTCGTTGTGCCAATACGCATAAACAGAACTGCTGATTTTTAGCCTGATTGCTGCGCTGCGAACAAATTCAGCTAGCGATCAACTCGGAATGACCCCCTATATGCAGGTACCAACGGTCAGCACATATCGGGCACGGTGTATGCCCAGTATGCAGGTGACTGACATTGTCAGGTTTAATGTTCTGCACATGAAACCTGACGATATCGCTAGCCTACTGTAGTCCACCATTTTACCCACGTGCCAGGTTATACTGTAGTAGATGCAGTGTAAGATATGAAAAATGGCACTCCAAGTTGTGATTTAAACTGAAAATTGTGATTCAAATACCAAAGTGTTTATATATAGTATTTCAAATATACAGCGTATATATACACACACACACACACACACACACACACACACACACACACACACACACACACACACACAGAGTTATTCCCCGGGCACTCATCATATGAATGGTGTATTACTCCAGTGCAACCCGAATGTAGATGAAGTGAAGATAGAGACGGCACTCACAAGTCTTTTTAGCTGCTTAGACTTTAATGGTGTGAATATGATTGACAGGTGAGTCTGATTGGGATAGGGGATAGGGGGAGGTGTCTGAGGGGTATATATATTTGTATGTTTGTTTAGCACACTCAATCCCTGATGACATGCTATGTTGCATTCACGCAATCAGGGCAGTCAAGAGCCAGGATGGGCCCAGGTACTTTTCAAGGGGCATGGCCTAATCACAGGAGGTGTGGTCATGTACACTTAGAAAAAAATACTAAAAAAAGTAGTATTTTAAGCACCTCCATGGCCACACTGCAGCCCAGTACACAGCAGAGTGTGCTGGGCTGATTAGAAGAGCTGCAGCTGCTGCAGCCAGGTAAGGGGAAGGGGGCCTGGGCCCCTACTGGACCCTCACTGGGCCCCTCCATCAGACCTGGGCCCGGGTAATTTATACCCTCTCCCCCCCTCTCTCGACACCACTGCACACAATTAAAGTCTAAGCAGCTAAAAAGACTTGCGAGTGCCGCCTCTTGATTTCATATATATATATATATATATATATATATATACATACACACACACAGATAAAAGTTTATGCACAATTAGTCCACCTTGACAGTCCTCTTTGTGAATCAACAAGTCCCAGTATCAGCTGCACCACTAGTAGACCATTCACTTTACCACATGGAAATCCCTTGGTCTCCTTGCACTTAGATCATTGAGATCGGCGTCTCCTTAAATATGTCCGCATCCACACATGGTATAGAAATCTGAGATCAATGGAAAGAAGAGCGCTCCATAGTGCATGAAACTGTTTAAAAATTGCATTTATTTACGCAGCTATCACACACATCGGTTGAAACCACATACCACAACAGGCGGTATCAACCAAAGTAAGTTTAACACACATCAGTAATAATATGGAACTTGCCCACATAGAAGAAGTGTATCTCCACTAAACACTGTTCTTGTGCTTGGCCACGCCCCTACATGTTTCATAACTGCGGACTTCATCAGAGGTCTGGCCTAGCACAGCACAGTCACTCCTTGTAACCTCCCACTGACCAATTTACTGGCAGGGTGTTTCAGCTTCTAATTAGACAATACCAAAGTTAAATCATATTATACATAGCAGACTTTGTGGGTTTTATAGACTGTGTCTGCTATGTCATCATATGACTGAAACTGTAAAATATAAAGCCCTAAATTATGTTCCACAGTGTCCTAAATTCCTGGTAGTATTTGAGTGACTGCTCAGGAAGGTAGCTGGAAGTAAGAGCAAAGGCCAAGGCAGCAACGCGTTTCATCCAGGATGCTATTAACTGTCAGACTTCATCAAGGGATTGACCCTTGATGAAGCAAGCCAGTAGAGGGCAGAACCTTGGAGGGGGACATGACTAAGGCGTCATGTGCCATGGGCACCTGATTTCAGTGGGCACTGAGAACTCTACCCAGCACACTGCATCGGGCACCTGGCAATGGGCACTGGTAGCTGCTGCACTCAGTTGATCCATCCTCCAGCTGCCTTGCAAGGTCATGCTCCCCCTCACAGCCTGCCTTGTGCGGAAGGGAAAGATTCCCAATACCTGCCTCCAAAGCAGTTTAGCCTGCCTACAATGCACCTCCATTTTCTGTCACTCACATCAATGGCAGCTCACCAAAAAGGCTCCGGAAGACAACAGACAGCCGTGATTTACAGGAGCACCAATGGCTGCACTTCAATTCATGCTGACTACTTCTCAGGTACCCGGTATCCACTGGAAACCAGGTATTTACTGTATGCAGTGGAGCTCTGTCCCTTCAAATAGTTGCATCTCTCTCCCATCTCTCTCCCCCTCTCCACTATCTCTCTCCCTCACCCTTCTCTCCTCTCTCCCACCTCTCTTTCCCATCTCTCTCCATTCTATCCCCCTCTCCACTATCTCTCTCCCTCACCCTTCTCTCCTCTCTCCCACCTCTCTTTCCCATCTCTCTCCATTCTATCCCCCTCTCCACTATCTCTCTCCCTCACCCTTCTCTCCTCTCTCCCACCTCTCTTTCCCATCTCTCTCCATTCTATCCCCCTATCCACTATCTCTCTCCCTCACCCTTCTCTCCTCTCTCCAACCTCTCTTTCCCATCTCTCTCCATTCTATCCCCCTCTCCACTATCTCTCTCCCTCACCCTTCTCTCCTCTCTCCCACCTCTCTTTCCCATCTCTCTCCATTCTATCCCCCTCTCCACTATCTCTCTCCCTCACCCTTCTCTCCTCTCTCCCACCTCTCTTTCCCATCTCTCTCCATTCTGTCCCCCTCTCCACTATCTCTCTCCCTCACCCTTCTCTCCTCTCTCCCACCTCTCTTTCCCATCTCTCTCCATTCTATCCCCCTCTCCACTATCTCTCTCCCTCACCCTTCTCTCCTCTCTCCCACCTCTCTTTCCCATCTCTCTCCATTCTATCCCCCTCTCCACTATCTCTCTTCCTCACCCTTCTCTCCTCTCTCCCACCTCTCTTTCCCATCTCTCTCCATTCTATCCCCCTCTCCACTATCTCTCTCCCTCACCCCCTCTCTCCTCTCTTCCGCCTCTCTCTCTCCCGTCTTTCTCCCTCTCCCATCTCTGCCCCTCTCCTATCTCTCTCCTCTCTCTCCCTCCCTCTCCTCCCGTCCATCTCTCTCTCTCTCTCTCTCTCTCTCTCTCTCTCTCTCTCTCTCTCCCCATCCTTCTCTCTCCCATCTCTCTCTCTCCCTCACCCCTCTCCCTCTTTCTCTCTCCCTCATCCCTCTCATCTCTCCCATCTCTCATTCGTCCTCTCTCCACTTGGGGGGTAGTGTAATGTTAATGAGGGATACTACTGTGCAGTGTAATGAGAATAAGGTGGCATTGTTTAATTAATTTATTTTTTTGGGAGGGGGGTTGCGCAAAATTACTGCCTTGCCTGGGTGCTGTAAATTCTAGTTGCAGCCCTGGCCTGTACATAGCAGTCTGGACAAAGTTTACCTGTAATAGACTTTTTTTTTCCTGTTTGTTTATAGATTAGTATATCTTTAAGGTGCATACAAACTGATATATCGGCCATTCTATTGAACAGCCAATATATATTACTGGTCCATCGGCTAGTGTGTACCAACGATATGTCTGTGAACGACGTCGTTCACATACATATAATATCGGCCCTGCAGTACACGCGATGATATTGGTGCATCGTTCTGTGAGTACAAGTCGGCGGTGATTGACGGCTCAAGTGGGCGGGCACATGTAAATGCAGGCCCAGTTTCTGATGTTAGTCAAGATGGATCAGCCAGTGTGTATGCACAACACACTGCCCGATCTGCCTATAGCTATATCTGTAGATCCATTCATCTGCAGATATATCTATCAGGGCGTAACCAACATTAGGCTCCACAGCAGAGGATTTGTTTTAATAATTGAGCTGCCATCTTGAATACATATTATTCAAGGTCATGATGGTGTCAACTAAGACTGTATGGCTGCAAAAATCTAAGACCTTGAGGAAAAACATCATTAGTATGATCATAGGACAAACATATTAACACCGCTTTGTGCATGATTTTGACAAACATTGCATAAAATGTTTATATACTGTATTTATTATATGTAATGGGCATGTTTGTGTAACAGTAGGTTAATATATAACATTTTATACAATCTCTCACTTCATTATAACACAATCAAATGTAATAATACAGTAATTGTACTAAGTTTTGTAGTGTAAACCTTCATCTGTAAACAATGAATTCATATGACAGCTACAAAGTATAGTGTGGGGGAGTATACGTGTGTGTGTGTGTGTGTGTGTGTGTGTGTGTGTGTGTGTGTGTGTATGTGTGTGTGTGTGTGTGTGTGGTGTGTAGTGGTAGTGGAGGAGTGTGTTTAGTGTTTTTTTTCTCAGTGTTATATGTTGTTTGTCCTGAATATGTCCCAGTCAGAGTATATTAATATAAATTTATATATATATATATTTTTTTATATTCATACCGACAAGCAAAGCAATATATTTTGCACATTGGGGATCTTAAAGAGCCACTAAAGTGTTGTGGGGGGGGGGGGGGGGGGGTTTACATTCAGGTAAGTGTTAAAAATTAATTTTACAGTAGTTGCATTTAGATATGCTTACATGTGCATCCAATAAGTGTTTTTTGATGCATGCGTCCAAGGCGTTAAGATCTTAGCGCAAACCTAAACTCTTGTAAACTGCATCAGACACACTGAGATGGAAAATGGGGTACGCTGCATACAGTACATGAAAGCACGAATGTGTATTATCTAATTTCATGCATTTGTTTTATTTTCGAATCCACTTGCCTACACTAAGTATCCAAGTGCCTCACACTGCTTTGCAAATGTATGCACGTGCTTTAGAGTGTGTGTGTGTGTGTGTGTGTGTGTGTGTATGTGTGTGTGTGTGTGTGTGAGAGAGAGAGAGAGAGAGAGAGAGAGAGAGAGAGAGTGTGTGTTATGACATATATTAATTCTGCTTTCAAAATATCAGTCATCAGAACCTAAACAACTCTATAAACATGTGGTATATATGTCATACTGCTGTGTAATTAGTAAAAAAAAGAGGGAGTAATTTCTTATTGACAAACACACAAATACACACACACACACACACACACACACACACACACACACACACACACACACACACACATACACATTAATTAAATCGCAAATATATAGCAAAAACGCTGGCAGCCATCTGGTCTTTGGCATTAGTTGTGTTACTGAAACAAGGTTTAAATGGATCAAATACTCTCAGCTAAGATATCACAACTCACTGCTCACCGTATTGTTATAACTGAAAATGGTTAGCATTTTTTATTTATTTTATCCTTCCTCTAAGCAGTATACTGCATGCGATTTGTAAATATGATATCAAAAGATTACTTTTTTTTTTTTTTTTAAGTTCTTTAACATCCAAACAAAATCTTTATACAACCTTCTGTCCATTGAACAATGGAAGGCTGTTTTCTGTAAGTGGCAGCCTGTTTTCTGGTAGCACACTTTGATACTTTGAGACAGAAGAATTATCATTTCATCCTCTATACAAATAATAGCAATTCTGTTTTCCAGGAGCCTTTTGTGTGAGATTCAGCACTTTCACTCATTGATGATGCTTCATTATCACCCCGTTGGAAGGTAAGTTAACGTTTCACAGCCTGCAGGTGTCACCTTTGCTGTGAAAATGCTTAGTCACTGACTAAAAGCACCCCCTTTAGAACAATATGCTGCAACCCAAACCTGCAATGTTCACTTGTGTGGTTTTTACATATCCAGTATTTGTATGTTAATCCTAGTTTCCCTGTGAAGACAAGTTCAGCCTTCCAATATGTAGATGTAAATACCAATGTAATATAGCTGTATTAATGTGGAAGGAGGAGGATAACAAGTTCACACTGTGGTAAGCTTTGGTAGCATTCAAAGGGTCAATCTGTTTATTGACAGCAAGTCTTTCATTATTAAGACAAAATCCCTCATTGTCCAGATAATCAATGCTCAATACCCTTCTACTTCTCAGGCAGGGATCATGCCACTCTCAGGGGACAGCATCAAAATCTTAATATTGTGCTGCCCTTCTCATGTGTAATTAGCGCCAGCAGAGAGGGGATATTGTTGGCACACTGCCCTACAGCTATCTATCAATCTATCTATCATCTATCTATCTATCTATCTATCTATCTATCTATCTATCTATCTATCTATCTATCCATAAATAATAAATAAACATTGTATGTATGTATCTATCTATCTATCTATCTATCTATCTATCTATCTATATATATATGTAGACATATATATCTATATAGATTTATATCTATATATATCTATATCTTTATGTGTGTGTGTGTGTGTGTGTGTGTGTGTGTGTGTGTGTGTGTGTGTGTGTGTGTGTGTGAGATCGGTAGATAGATAGATAGATAGATAGATAGATAGATAGATAGATAGATAGATAGATAGATAGATAGATATTTGTCTTTGAGAATTTATTAAAGATCCAGCTGTTCCCATGTGCAAAAAATAAAGATAAAAAAATGCCATTTAGTTCGTCATATTGCGATGTTAATCATATCGCGCATCAATTATTTTGCCACTAAGCCATTATTATGCAAGCTTTAAACAGACCACTGAAATCAAGTCCTAGCCGTAAATCCAGAGTATTATTAACCAAATTTAAACAAAGCGTGTTCCACGCAAGCTTCTTCAATTTATAGTTAATGTGCAAATGTCACACGGCAAAATAAAATCAGTATCTTTACCAGGAAATTCTTGCAAACGGATTATGTGATGTGACCAGCAGGGGGCAGGATTTCACATGCTATGGAGAGCCTCTGGGTTCCCAAATGTATTGGGCTGATACCACTATGAAACTGATCAGTACAGTGTATATTTATAAACCCGCAATATCATTACGGATTTTAATCGTTGTTCTTTGCTCGACGTTTCCATGTTTTCGTATTACATAGAATAATAAAAATAAATAAAGCTAATTAAAATAAATAATGCATTGGAGAAACACAACTCCAGTATGTATTCCAATATTTACATCTTCTGCCTATTCATGCAGATTAATTAAGGGAAATGTAAACAAATCAGGCAAGATTAGTAAATTGGGGGATATCTCGGGTTTCCCAGTAAAGGCGGAGAGGAATGAATAGAGGAATGATTACATTATAGATGTGTAGAGCATCATGTACAAGGTGTTTGGGAATTATCCTTTGAGATCGACCAGTAGGTGTTAATTTTTAATTCTGTATCCACACACAATTACACTGTTTATAGAAGGCATATGCGAGTTGTTACATTGTTTGCCTGTGTAGCACAAGGCATAATGAGCTTGTAGCTGTATAGTTAGGTAGACGCAATTTAACCAGCAATAAATGAGAACCAGATTTCTGAGGGCAGAACAATAAGAAGCATGAAATGTGGACAGAATTGAGAA